>NW_007074576.1:17052-23312 GCF_000164805.1 Carlito syrichta | reverse complement strand
CTGTAATTCTGGCTACTTGGAAGGCTGAGGTGGAAGGATCGCCGGAGCCCAGCAGATCGAAGCTGCAGTGGCCAGGAGCGGCCACTGCACTCCAGTCCAGGCGACAGAGTGAGACTCCAACTCAAAAAAAAAAAAAAGAAAGAAAGTAAGAACAATTAATAGTGAAATGGCTGTAATGTGCAAGGTAGTGTGGCAAAACTGGATACTTAGAGATATTCGTACCACGTCTCAAGGAGGCACATGTACCACTGTCCCTGTCGGTGTTGCACTTTCGCCCCAGATGAATCAGGGAACGTCGTGGCAATGCAAAGCCAAATGAAAACCAGCATTAATGCTGTAGGCGATATAGATGCTTACACAAGAAGGTGCCTGGAGACTGGGCGCAGTGGCTCACGCCTATAATCCCAGCACTTTGGGAGGCCGAGGTGAGAGAATTGCCTGAGACCATGAGCTGGAGACCAGCCTGGGCAACTTGGCGAGACCTCGTCTCTACAATAAATCAAAAAAGTAGCCAGGCATGGTGTTGTGTGCCTGTAGTTCTAGCTACTTGGAAGGCTGAGGCAGAAGGATCGCCTGAGCCCAGCAAATGGAGGCTGTGGTGGCCATGAGCATGACACTGCACTCCTGCTTGGGTGACAGAGTGAGACTTTGGCTCAAAAAAAAAAGCAAATTGTAATTCAATTGGGCACAAGTTCTCAGGGTCTCTTGGGGCTGTGTCTTGGGCCTTGGTCACTCATATTTGGTTCAGAATACACCTTTTTGAATATTTTACAGAATTTGGCTTTTTTATCAACAACTCCCAGCCTCCAGCTTCCTCTCAGATCCGGGTGCCTACATTTTTATTCCTTTGCTCTTCTGGGACCCGAGCCTCTGATTCCTCGGGACTTGAGTGCTAGGGTGGCACCAAATCCCTCACCAGGATCCAGGAGTCCTTGCCCTGTCTCTGAGGACCAGGACATTTCGCCATTCCTACCACTGATTGACCCTAGAAAACTACATCTTCCATAAGGCTGTGGGCCAGCAGAGTCATTAAAATAAAGTCCCCCATTATTGACGTGAAACTGAGAAATAGTTCTGAGGCAGGGTAGCCACAGGTTAGACACAGATGGATAAATTTCCCATAGGTAGGTTTTAGGAAGCATTCATACTTTGTTTGTTTATTTGTTTTGAGTCAGAGTCTCACTCTGTCACCCAGGCTGGATTGCAGTGGTACACTCACGGCCACTGCAACCTTGACCTGCTGGGCTCAGGCAATCCTTCCACATTAGCCTTCCAAGTAGCTAGAGCCACAGGCATATACCACCACACACGGTTCATTTATAAAATTTATTTATTGTAGAGATGAGGTCTTGCCAGGTCGCCCAGGCTGGTCTCAAACCCCTGGACTCAGACAATCCTTTCGCCTCTGCCTCTTAGAGTCGGAGTCTCTGTTGCCCAGGCTGGAGTGCAGTGGCATACTCACAGCCACCACAACCTCACCTGCTGGGCTCAGGTGATCCTTGCACCTTAGCCTTCCAAGTAGATGGAACTACAGGCATGTGCCACCATGCCTGGTTAATTTTTTTGATTTATTGTAGAGACGAGGTCTCAACAAGTGGCCCAGATTGGTCTCGAACCCCTGGACTCAGGCAATCCTCTCGCCTCGGCCTCCCAAAGTTCTGCGATTACAGGCATGAGCCACCGTGTCCGACTAAGATTTCTCTTTTTCAGAAACTTGCCTGCCTGTGGCAGGTCTTCTGCCAAGAATCTTCCTTTTTCCTTCTCTTCTCTCACTTATAAACTGTTTTAAAACTTTGCTGGCCACCCTGAAAAATTATTCCGGAGTCAAGTAAAAGAACTCCACCCAGGGGCAACTCCCTTGGATCCCCTTCTCTGTCCTCTCAATAAATTCTTCTTTCTCAAAAAACAAAACACAACAAACCCACCTGGCGTCAGTCCCAAGATGCTAACAGTGGGTTGGGGTGGATGAAAAGTCCTGTCCATCAAAGGGCAGGGAGAGTCCCACAGTCCCTTGGGACACCTTAGCAGAACAGAAAGCTGAGGCCCAGCAGGAACCTGGGACCTTTGGGCAGTGGGAGGGGAGGTGGGAGGGGGGTTTTGAGAGACCAGGAAGTGGATCCCGCTTTTTTTCTCAACACTCACACATGTTCACTCTGATCCTCCTTAGCCTTTTATTACCTTATGAAAAATAGAAAAATAAATAAGATAAATAACTCAATAAATAAAGAGGGGGAGACCCAATGATACACCGCCCGTGGCTTCAGGAAGCATAGCTGGGGCTTTGGCCCTGTGAAGACCCCACCAGGCTCAGAGGGTCCGAGGAGCCCACATCGGGGGGCTCGGGGGCCAGGATCCCCGGTGGATCTGGCGCAGAGGGGGGTCGGCCTGGCAGTGGGAGGAAGCGGGCTGGTCCCCGGAGGGTTGGGTCCTGGTGTGGGGAATGGTGGGGGGGCAGGTGCAGTGGAAGGCCGAGGGTCTCGGACTGGTAAACGTTGTATCCGTCTTCAAGAAGCAGCTCCCGGAAGCTGCAGGTCTTGGGGTCAAAGTAGAGCTGAGGAACAAAGAACAGGGGTCAGAGACGAGGATTCCCATATGTGCTCCCGCTGCGGGACCCAGAAGGCCAGGTCCCCAGCCTCTCCTCCCTCAGACTGGAGGGGCCAGACCTTCAGCCCCTTCTCCAGGAAGCGAAACTCCAAATGCAGGTGCAGTGGTGCATGTCTGTAATTCCAACACCTTGGAAGGCTGAGGTGGGAGGATCCTTTGAGCCCAGGAGTTCAAGGCCAGCTTGGGGCAACATAACAAGACCATGTCTCTACAAAAAACTTACTGGGCACAGTGGCTCAAGCCTGTAATTCCAGCACTTTGGGAGGCCGAGGAAAGAGGATTGTCTGAGCCCAGGGATTCAAGACCAGCCTGGGCAACATGGCGAGATCTCATCTCTACAAAAATCAAAAAATGAGCTGGGCATGGTAGCATGCACCTGTAGTTCCAGCTACTTGGAAGGCTGAGACAGAAGGATCACCTGAGCCCAGCAGGTTGAGGTTGTGGAGGCTGTGAGTGTGCCACTGCACTCCAGCCTGGGCGACAGAGTGAGACCCTGACTGAAAAAAAAAATTAGCCATGTGTGGTGGTGTGCACCTGCCGTTCTAGCTACTTAGGAGGCTGAGGAGGAAGGATCGCCTGAGTCCAGGAGGTCATGGCTGTGGTCGTGACTATGCCACTGTACTTCAGCCTGGGCTATAGAGTCACGGAGTGAGAACTTGACTCAGAAAACAAGACAAAACAAAACAAACAAACAAACAAAAAACAAACAAAAACTCCAAAAGCAGATTTTCTTCTTTACTTCCCTGGAAGTCCTGCAGGGCCGACTTTCCTGTTTGGATTTCACAAGGAAGAACATTCTAGCCCAGGTACTCATCATTGCTCTCTAAGGCCAAGAGGGAGGTCTGGCTACCACCCAAAGTCCTGGTCATGTTACTGGCCATGGCTTTCCTGAGCGTCCCTCTTGCCCGGCATGAGCCAGGCACACAGGAGCCTTGCTGGTCAGGAGCAGGGGTTACAGAGTCACGACACTCGGCCTCTGAGGCCATCCATACAACTGAGTCCAGTGGCATCTCTCCGCTTGAGCCTCCGTTTCCTCATCTTGCAAGCATCGATGACAACAGTTACAGAAGTTGCAGTGAGGTCGAGGTATGCAGAGAACATAGGACCACATCTGTCCCTGGCAAATGTGCAAGACCCGGTCCCCCAGATAGTGAAGATGACCTGTGGAAGGGTGGTGGGCGAGGGGGCGGGCCAGAAAACTCACCGATCCATACAGGGCCCCATCTGGCCTCTGGCACAGGAACCTGGATGTCTTGACTCCCAAGATTTGAATGACCCCAGGCTTCAGGGCTTTCAGTTCCAAGAGACCTAGGGGAGGACAGCACTAAGGCAACCCGAGGATCTCTCCTGCCCGCTGGGTCCCAGCCCCAGGGCCTCTGATCCCCAGTCCCTCTTCCCTCAGCCCCTCCCCCACACTTACTTTCGGGGCTCCGGCGGGCTACCCCCACCACTGTGCCGTCTGCCCTGATCTCCAGGTGGGCTTCCATCTCCTGGTCATCATCTGTGTAGAGATACCGCTGCCGAACTTGGTTCCCGAATTGGAGGAGGGGGCTGGAGTCAGGGATGGGGTGCGCCTGGCAGGCTCCTGCCAGGAGGACGGCCAGCACGGGGACCCACAGTCCTGGGTGCGCGAACCCGGCCTTGTCCCAGCCCATCGATGGCTCACGTCCTAGGCGAGCTCTGGGGTGTGAGGCTGCAGCCGCTGAATGTTGAGATGGGTTTGAGATTCTGGTATCCGCAGATGGCTCCTTGGGTGGCCTGAACGCCTGGGTCCTCTTCCTCCTGGACCCAAGGCTGACAGAACACCCAGGATTCAGGGGATACTTGCAGAAGCTCCAGTATTTATACCCAGACTGACCCGCCCAATCACCCTACCCTACCCACGCCTGACCCTGTGATATCTGACCCACTTGGCAGGAGCTGGGATGCCACCGTGGCCAGGACAGCCTGAACAGATGATGCAACCTAGGGGTCCTTCCCACTGGGGCCTGGGCTCCTGGGTCTGGGGGATGAGAGAGATGAGGACCTGATGAAAGGGACCCAGGTGACAGGGGGTGAGGGCCAAGATTCCTGAGTCTTGGGAAGAAGGTCTGGGGGGGTCTCACTGAGGGAGGAGGGTCTGGGGGCCTGGACTCTTGGGACTGAGAGAGGAGAGGCTGGGGGCCTGGACTCCTGGGTCTGAAGAAGGAGGCGCTGATGGTCTGGACTCCTGGGACTGTGGTAAAATGGGGTGGGGGCCTGGACCCCTGGGTCTGAAGTAAGAGGGGCTGGGGACCCGGACCCCTGGGTTTGAAAGAGAAGGGACTGGGGTCTGGAGTCCTGGGTCTAGGGAATGAGAGAGATGATTAACCGGGACCCAGGTGACAGAGTGTGAGGACCAAGATTCCAGAATCTTGGAGGAGGGTCAGGGGGTCTCACTGAGGGAGGAAGGGCTGGGAGCCTGGGCTCCTGGTCTGAGGGAGGTGGGGCTGGGGGTCTGGACTTCTGGGTCTGAGGGAGGAGGGACTAGGGGTCTTGACTCCCAGGTCTGAGGGAATAAGGACTGGAAGCCTAGAAAACCACTTCCTTGACTGACTAATGCAGATTTTTTTTTTTAGCGTCTCACTGCGTCACCCAGGCTAGACTGCAGTGGCATACTCATGGCTACTGCAGCCTCTACCTGCTGGGCTCAGGCGATCAGTGTTCCAAGAAGGTGGAACCACAGGTGTGCACCACCAAGCCCGGTTAACTTTTTATTTATTGTATAGATGAGGTCTCGCCATGTTGTCCAGGCTGGTCTCGAACTGACTAGTACAGACGGTGTTACACGGTGGAATTTGTGTGACCCACCTGCATTTGTGGGTTGAACTGGGTCTGACACTGATCATCAGGAAGACAGTAACTGCTACATGAAAGAAGTGCCCTCAGCAGTGTCACAGGTGTCCTGCCTTGGACGCCTCTCAACTGGCGGTGTGCCAGTCTCAACCTCACCAACCCCTGCTCAGCTGCTCGACCATGGACCTTCCAGCCACCTCTTCCCTGGTGTTTGTTTAACCAGAGAAGTTATCCCAGTCTGACAGGTGCTCCCAAAATAGCCCAGAAGAGGAGGGGCGAAAGTCTCTGAACGGAATTGGCAGCCGGGTCAGGCTCTGAAGGGGAAAGTTAGACCCAGAGGGTAGAGGGGCGACGTGATGCCCTGGAGGGCTAAAGTGCAGGGCCCAGATGCCTGGGTCTGAGGGACCAGAAGTTTGGGGGCTTGGACTCCATGGTCCGAGGGAGGAGGACCTGGAGGCCTGGACTTGGGATCTGAGGGAGGAGGGGCTGAGGCCTGGACTCCTGGGTCTGAGGGAGGAGGGCCTGGGACCTGGACTCTGGGGTCTGAAGGCAGAGGGCCTGGGCCTGGACTCCTAGGTCTGAGGGAGCAGGGGATGGGGGTCTGGACTCCCGGGTCTGAGGGAGGAGGGGCTGGGAGCTGAGTCCTTAGTCTGGAGAACTGATGGTGAAACATCCGGCGAATCAACTCGAATCCCTGAGCGTGTGGCATTGCTTTATCTTGAAGGGAATGGTCAGGCTGCGCAGGCCCGGGGCTGGAGGGGGCTTTGGACGAGACAAAAGGCTTCAGGGCCAGGGAGGCCTTTGTCCCCGGCGCCAGCGGCCGCGGGCCCTGCGGGAGGCAG
>NW_007074576.1:13692-16558 GCF_000164805.1 Carlito syrichta | reverse complement strand
GAGCTCGGGTGAGTGGGAGCCGCGGACGCGGTCCCAGGGTCCCCTCCTTCGGAGCCAGGACGCGCGCCCCCAGCCTCTTCCCCACTGAGGCCCTGGGAGCCTCCGGGAGCCGAGACCTCCCCCCCAGCCTCCGGGATCCTCCTCGGACTGCCCCTTCCATCGCCTCCGTGGTGGACTTCGCCCCTCACAGACGGGTGCTCCCCAGACCCGGGCTGGTGGGAGAGTCCGGCTTGAGTGGGTCTCAGTGGGGAGACGAGATGCCCCGGCAGGGGAGGGTGCGGGAACCTGGAACGCGGCTCTCCTGTTCTCAGCCCTCCAGCCTCAGCCGAGACTCCAGGCCTCTCCTCCTTCAGACCTGGAATTCGGGCTTTCAGCCTCAGCCCCAGGAGAAGTCTCAACCCCCCCTTTTTTTCCTTTTTTTAAGTCGAGGTCTCACTCTGTTGCCCAGACTGGAGTGCAGTGGCACCATGACCGCTCACTGCAGCCACGACCTCCTGGGTTCAGGCAGTCCCCCCATCTCAGCCTCCCAGGTAGCTAGGACTACAGGGCATGTCATCACCTTGCCTGCCTAACTTTTTTATTTTTTGTAAAGACGTCTTGCTGTGTTAGCTCAGGCTGGTTTTGAACTCCTGGGCCCAAGTGATCCTCCCAACTTGACCTCCCAAAGTGCTGGGATTACAGATTGTTTCTTCTTCTTGTTGGTTTGGTTTGGTTTTGAGTCGAAGTCTCACTCTGTCACCCAGGCACACTCACGGCCACCACGGCCTGCACCTGCTGGGCTCAGGCGATCCTTCCGCCTCAGCCTTCCCAGTAGTAGCTGGAACCACAGGCGCACACCACCACACCTGGCTAATTTTTTCATTTATTGTGGAGATGAGGTCTTGCCAAGTTGCCCAGGCTGGTCTCGAATCCCTTGGCTCAGGAAATCCTCTCACCTCCACTTCCCAAAGTGCTGGAATTGCAGGCGTGAGCCACCGTACCCAGCCCAGGGTGTTTTTTGCTTTTGCTTTTTTGTCACCCTTTAGCTTCTTCATTCTCTGAGGCCAGGAGCACCGGGACCACAGGTCTCTCTCTCCTCCCTGACCAGCCTCCTCAGGCTCTGAGCTAATTCTCCTCCCCTCCCCTGCAGCCATGTGGCCCCTCAGTCATCGTCAGCTCTGCCTGGGCTTCCTGCTCATCTGTGTCCTCTCAGGCATCTCCTTCTTCCTCCATATGCACCAATCCGTCTTTCGAAATGGCCTAGACCTGCCGGTCCTGTGTCCAGACCGTCACCTGGTGACAGACCCCGTGGCCATCATCTGCATGCCGGGTACACCACAGGCCCCCAACACCTCCTCTTCATGTCCCCAGCAGCCTGCTTCCCTCTCAGGGACCTGGACTATCTCCCCAGATGGCCGGTTTGGAAACCAGATGGGGCAGTATGCCACCCTGCTGGCCCTGGCCCAGCTCAACGGCCGTCGGGCTTTCATCTTGCCCGCCATGCACGCCGCCTTGTCCCCGGTGTTCCGCATCACCCTGCCTGTGCTGGCGCCCGAGGTGGACAGCCGTATGCCCTGGCGGAAGCTGCAGCTACACGACTGGATGTCAGAGGACTACGCCCTCTTGCAGGACCCTCTGCTGAAGCTGTCGGGCTTCCCCTGCTCCTGGACGTTTTTCCACCATCTGCGGGAACAGATCCACGCCGAGTTTAGCCTGCATGACCATCTTCGGGACGAGGCCCAGAGTCTGCTGGGTGGCCTCCGCCTGGGCCACACCGGGGACCGCCCAAGCACCTACGTGGGGGTCCACGTGCGCCGTGGGGACTACCTGCAGGTGATGCCCGATCGCTGGAAGGGTGTGGTGGGCGACCGTGACTACCTACGGCAGGCCATGGACTGGTTCCGGGCCCGGCATGAAGCCCCCATCTTTGTGGTCACCAGCAATGGCATGGAGTGGTGCAGGGGGAACATTGACACCTCCCACGGCGACGTGGTCTTTGCTGGCGATGGGCAAGAGGGCTCACCTGGGAAGGATTTTGCGCTGCTCACACAGTGCAACCACACCATCATGACCATCGGCACCTTTGGCTTCTGGGCCGCCTACCTGGCGGGTGGGGACACTGTCTACCTGGCCAACTTCACCCTGCCGGACTCTGCGTTCCTGAAGATCTTTAAGCCCGAGGCTGCCTTCCTGCCTGAGTGGGTGGGCATTAATGCAGACTTGTCTCCACTCCAGGCGCTGCCTGAGCCTTGAGAATCAGGGAGACTTTCTGGAACAGCCAGCTGTGCTTGGCTCCAGAGGCCTGGTGTCTTTTGGAGGAGCTTGTGGTAGTCCTGGAGCAGGTGGGCGCCCATTTCCAGAGTGACTGTCTGGGCGAGGGGTGTACTCCCTGGAACTGCCTGAACATTGTAGAACCAGAAGAACCTCTTCTTCTAATGGCTGGCAGTATCTGGAGAAGCTCTTGGCAGTTCTAGAAGCCACAGTGCCCACCTGCTCTTCCCAGCCCCTATTTAGAGTGCATCTAGATGGCTTCCCCCAGGAATAGGGAACCCTCCCTCTGGTGTTGACCATCCTGCTCTTTTTTTTTTTAAGATAAAGATGTGGGGTACAATTCAGGGTTAGGTATACAAGCATTGATTATGCAGGTATCCTTGTTGATGAGGTGTGCCCCTCCCTCCTCTGGCAGTTTCCCTCAACTGCCAATCGCTTTCTTTTCTTTTTTTTTGAGTTGGAGTCTCACTCTGTCGCCCGAACTGGAGTGCAGTGGTCGCTCCTGGCCACCGCAGCCTCGACCTGCTGGGCTCCGGCAATCCTTCCGCCTCAGCCTTCCAAGTAGCTGGAACTACAGGCGTGTGCTACCATGCCCGGCTAATTTTTTGATTTATTG
>NW_007074576.1:13084-13654 GCF_000164805.1 Carlito syrichta | reverse complement strand
TTGTAGAGATGAAGTCTCGCCAAGTTGCCCAGGCGGGTCTCGAACCCGTGGACTCAGGCAGTCCACTCACCTCGGCCTCCCAAGGCGCGGAATTACAGGCTGAGCCACCGAGCCTGGCTGATCCCTTTCTTATAGTATTATGATACTTGTTTAAGGTCCACTTATGAGTGAGAATATATGGTACTCTGTTCTTTGTTTCTGTGATAAATCATTGAGTATGATTGACTCCAAATCCATCCAAGTTGCTATGAAGTCCATATGTTTGTCCTTCATTATGACTGCATAATATTCCATTGTGTATATGTACTCCATTTTTAAAATCCAGTCCAGTTTCGATGGGCAGCGTGGTTGGTTCCATGTTTTTGCTATTGTGAATAGAACTACAACAAACATACGTGTGCAGGTATCTTTTTTGTAGAATGATTTGAGTTCCTCTGTGTATATTCCCAATAGGGGAGTTGCTGGGTCATATGGAAGGTCAATTTCTAGTTCTTTCAGAAATCGCCACACTGTCTTCCAAAGAGTCTGCACTAGTTTGCATTCCCACCAGCAGTGTAGAAGTGTTCCTTT
>NW_007074576.1:7413-13064 GCF_000164805.1 Carlito syrichta | reverse complement strand
CATGCGCTACCACACCCAGCTCATTTTTGATTTATTGTAGAGATGAGGTCTCGCCAAGTTGCCCAGGCGGGTTTCGAACCCGTGGGCTCAGGCAATCCACTCACCTCAGCCTCCCAAAAGCGCGGGATTACAGGCTGAGCCACCGAGCCTGGCACTGAGGGCCATTCTTATTGGGGTTAGGTGGTATCTCAATGTGGTTTTGATTTGCATTTCTCTGATGGTGAGTGGGGCTGAGCACTTTTTCATGGGTCTGTTGGCCACCCATATAGCTTCTTTTGAGAAATGTCTATTCATGTCTTTTGGCCACTATTTAATGGGGCTGTTTGTTTTTTTTCCTTTCGGCGTGTTTTAATTCCTTATAGATCCTAGATGCTAGGCCGTTGTCAGACATACAGTTGGCAAATATTTTTTCCCAGTCTGTGGGCTGTCTCCCTGCTCTCTTGACAGTTTCTTTTGCTTTGCAGAACCTCGTCAGTTTGATGAGGTCCCACTTGTTGATCTTATTCCTTATGGTATGGACACTTAGGGTTCTGATCAGGAATTGGTTGCCAGTTCTAATTTCCATAAGGGTGTCACCTACGTTTTCTAAAATTTTTATAGTTTGAGGTTTTATGTTTAGGACTTTGATCCATTTTGAGCTGATTTTTGTGTATGGTGATAGGTAGGAGTCCTGTTTTAATCTTCTGCATGTGATCAGCCAGTTTTCTCAGCACCATTTACTGAAAAAACTGAAAAAAAGTTTTCTCAGAACCATTTACTGAATAGGTTCTCCTCTCTCCATTGGTTATTGTTGGAGACTTTGTCAAAGATGAGTTGGTTGAGAAATTGAGGCTTCGCTTCCGGAATCTCTATCCTGTTCCATTGGTCTATGTGCCTGTTCTTGTACCAATACCAGGCTGTTTTGATTACTGTAGCCTTATAGTAAAGTTTGAAATTTGCAAGTGTGCTATCTCCTGCTTTGTTTCTTTTGTTAAGGATTGTTTTGGCTATTCGTGGTTGTTTATGTTTCCATATGAATTTCTGTATTGTCATTTCCAGGTCTGAGAAAAATGATGTTGGTAACTTTATGGATATTGTGTTGAATCTGTAGATTGCCTTTGGTAGAATGGACATTTTAGCAGTGTTGATTATTCCTATCCATGAGCATGGAATATTTTTCCATTTGTTTATGTCTTCTTGGATTTCTTTGAGCAGTGTTTTGTAATTCTCGTTGTAAAGTTCTTTCACTTCTCTGGTTAGGAAGATGCTGAGGTATTTCATTTTTTTTTATGGCTATTATGAATGGAATTGTGCTTTTTATTTGAGTCTCTGCCTGCTAGTTGTTGGCGTATAGGAATACAAGTATCTTTTGCACGTTTATTTTATACCCTGAGACTTTGTCAAAGTTCTTTATCAGTGCAAGCAGATGTTTGACAGATTCTCTTGGATTTTCAAGGTATAGGATCATATCATCAGCAAAGAGGGAGAACTTGACTTCCTCTTTTCCTGTTTGGATATCCCTGATTTCAGAAAGATGGAATTCTCCCTAAATCATTTTACAAAACTAAAATTGCCTTAGCTAGGACTTCCAACACAATGTTGGACAAGATGGGTAAGAGTGGGCAGGCTTGTCTTGTTCCAGTTTTCAGGGGAAATGTTTCCAGTTTCTATCCATTTAACAATATGTTAGCTGTGGGCTTATCATAAATGGCACTTACTATTTTGAGATATGTTCCTTCTATACCTAGGTATTTGAGGGCTTTTATCAGGAAAAGATGCTGGATTTTATCAAAAGCTTTTTCTGCATCTAATGAGATAATCATGTGGTTCTTGTTTTTACCTCTGTTGACGTATTTAATAACATTTATGGTCTTATAAATGTTGAACCAGCCCTGCATCCTGGGAATGAAGCCTACTTGGTCATGGTGGATGATTTTTGAGATATGTTTTTGGATCCGATTTGCTAGAATCTTGTTGAGGATTTTTGAAACTATGTTCATAAGGGATATTGGCCTGTAGTTCTCATTTTTTGTTGAATCTTCACCCAGTTTGGGTATCAGTGTGATGTTAGTTTTGTAAAATGATTTAGAGAGAATTCCATCTTTCTCAGTCACCTGGAATACTTTCAATAGGATTGGTACCAGTTCCTCTTGTATGTTATTTAGAATTCTGCTGGAAAGCCATCTGGTCCAGGGCTTTTTTTAAAGGTAGTTTTGGTATGTCAGAGTCAATTTCCTGAGTTGTTATTGGTCTAAAAAGTTTCTCAGTGTCTTCTTGTTTCAACCTGGGGAGATTGTGTGGACCATCTTACTCTTTTCTAGAAGGGGGGCTACTTCTCTTCTGGGTCCTAAGACTGGAGGAACACACGGTTGGTCCAGAGCAAGCATTCACCAACTCCCCTTGTGTTTCTGGAGTGATTCACAGGGAGGGGATTTGTTCTAGAAGGGACTGGAACAATGGCAACTCAGAAGACTCTAATTCCTGTGAGGAGCCCAGCAGAGCCCTTCTGGAGGAGATGGAATTCTGGAATCCTGGAATTCCAGATAACTTAAGTGAAGAATCTAATGCATGTACAACCAGAAGTGCAACAGCCCACCATTGCCAGAAGATCAAGATGGAAGACAAATGATCTCTAGCTGGCCAGCATCTCACTCTGCACACAGGCTGTGGAAAACTGGGACAGTTGGTGAACAGAGTGGAACTCTGTACAGTCTCTCAGCCCCTGAGAAAACCTCAAAGACTTTATTTTGTTTTACTTTTTTTGGAAACGAGGTCTTGATATGTTGCCCAGGCTGGTTTCAAACTCCTGGGTTCAAGTGATCCTCCTGCCCTCCCAAAGTGATGGGATTACAGATGTGAGCCACTTTGCCCAGCTTTTTTTATTTTTTTGAGTCAGAGTCTCACGCTGTTGCCCAGGCTGGAGTGCAGTGGCACACTCATGGCCACCGCAGCCTCGACTTGCTGGGCTCAGGTCATCCTTCCACCTCAGTCTTCCGGGAACCATAGGCACACACCACCACGCCCAGCTTATTTTTTTATTTATTGTAGAGACGCAGGCTCACCAAGTTGCCCAGGCTGGTCTCGAACCCCTGAGCTCAGGCAATCCTCTCACCTTGGCCTCCCAAAGTACTGTGATTACAGGCTTGAGCAACTTTGCCTGGCCTCTTTTTTTTTTTTTTTAAGGTAGACATGTGCCTGGTTACGCATGCCTTTAATCCCAGCCTTTTGGGAGGCAGAGGTGAGAGGATTGCCTGAGCCCAGGGGTTTGAGACCAGGATGGGCAACATGGTGAGACCTTGTCTCTACAATAAATAAAAAAATTAGCCGGGCATGGTGGTGTATGCCTGTAGCTACAGTTACTTGGAAGGCTGAGATGGAAGGATCACCTGAGCCCAGCAGGTCAAGGCTGCAATCCAGCCTGGGCATCAGAGTGAGACTCCAACTCAAAAATCAAAAAACAAAAAACTAAAAAGCAGACTTGCTAGAATGTGGGAGTGGGGAAAGGCGTGGCTGCTGAAATACTGCAGCTTCTGAAGCAGAACCTTCCAGAGATCCAGGAACACTTTTCTTTTTAAGATCAAAAACTGCCAAAGACGGGAACTGTGTGTGTTGGCTCCAAGTTCAGATTGCCTCTCATGATTAAGGAAATTGATCCTCCTCTGCATGTGGGCTGCGCTGGGATCTGGCAACTATTTTCTGGAAGTCGGGAGGCATAAACATGCCACCTAGGCTTGTGGAAAGCCGACAGATGCTGTGCTCCTTGCACCTGAACTTACAGAACCAGCACATCTGGCTTTGGACACGTCTGAATAAAAAGACTCGGAGGGCTGGGCTCGGTGGCTCAGCCTGTAATCACGTGCTTTGGGAGGCCGAGGTGAGTGGATTGCCTGAGCCCGTGGGTTCGAGACCCGCCTGGGCAACTTGGCGAGACCTCATCTCTACAATAAATAAAAAATTAACCCAGCATGGTAGCGCGCCTGTAGTTCCAGCTACTTGGAAGGCTGAGGCGGAAGGATGTGGGCAACAGAGTGAGAGACTCCAACTCAAAAAAAAAAAAAAAAAAAAAAAGACTCAGAGGTCTGCAGATTGTGGACCCAGCCTCAAACCCAGACAGGCACATAGGGTTTGGCCAAGGAGGACAAGATTCTTGATTGAGATTTCAGGAGCCCCTTGATGTTTTTTGGAGGACAAAGAAAGATACTTTTTTTTTTGAGTCAGAGACTCATTCCATCACCCAGGGTGGAATGCAGTGGCTCGCTCGTGGCCACCGCAGCCTCAACCTGCTGGGCTCAGACAATCCTTCTGCCTCAACCTTCCATGTAGCTGGAACCCCAGGCAAACGCCACCACAACCGGCTGATTTTATTTATTTTTTAAATTTATTGTAGAGACAGGAGCAATCCTCTCTCCTCTGCCTCCCAATGTGCTGGGATTATAGGCTTAAACCACCGCACCCGGTCGAAAGACACCTTTTATACAGTCAACTGGTCACAACCCCCAACACCCATCCGGGAACCCAAGCCTCTAGTCTTCTCAGGGAGTTTCAGGGTTTCATTCCCAGCTCAGCTGCCACAGGTAGGAGGGCCAGAGGTATGAATTAAAAGGCCACGTCACCAACCTGTCTCTGCAGCTTTTTTTTGAAGCTGTGTGCTTGCATACGTGTGTAAGTGAATGATATTACAGGAAAAGGTGGGGAGCGTCGGCGGACTGGCATTACTCATGATGTTTTGGGATGTTTCTACCCAGGTCTGGCAGGTCTGGCAGCCCCTTGCTGCTGGGCTTGTATGAGTTGTGGTCCCAGTTTTTCTGGTTCCCCGTTCCAGTACTCGGAAAGATAAGGAAAGAGCTTCTGGGATCCAAGTTCTGAACTCTCGGTTCCTTTCTCCAGGACCCTCACGATTGGCGCCCAGCCCTCTCCTCCCACTGGGACCGCAGCATCCAGCCCGATGGGAAACGAAGGTGGAAGACGGGCGCGAGTGAAAAGTATAATCATTGAACTACATTTCCCATGAAGCCACAGCGTCCACCAGCTACGGAGAAAGACCCCAGGGTCTTCTGGGAGTCGTAGTCTTAAGGCCGAACCGTCCGCGGCCCGCATCTTTATGCGCCAGAGTTTCCAAAGGGCGCGAGGGGTCATCTAGCCCAAAACCTGGGTCCTGGGGCCAAGGGGGGGGGAGATGAAGGCCAGAAGCCCGAGCCTTGACACTGGAAGCCGGAGCAGGCAGGTGACTTCCCCCTCAGAAGATACTGGGAAAGTTCTGGGGTAAAAAAGGCCGACCCTCTGTGACGTCACAGAGTGATGGGCGTGGCCTCCCTTTGTTGTCGTCCCCTCGGCAGGGCTTCTGGGCGGGGCCGAGGAAAACTCCGACAAGTGATTCCTGGGGAATTTTGGGTCCCCACGTGGGAAGCTGGAATCGGGAGACTGCAGGAGGTCCTTGTAGAGAGGGGACCTTCCCTGACTCCCAACCCGACGAAAAGCTCTCGATTCCCCGCACCCAACCTCACCCTCGCCCCCAACCAAATCCTTAGTTTCAGCCGTGGGAAAATACTTGGCGTAGAAGGCCGTGACCCAGGCTTCCTCTTTAAAAGCCCTCGGGCCGGGCTCGGTGGCTCAGTCTGTAATCCTGCGCCTTGGGAGGCTGAGGTGAGTGGATTGCCTGAGCCCGCGGGTCT
>NW_007074576.1:2063-7359 GCF_000164805.1 Carlito syrichta | reverse complement strand
GGCTGCGGTGGCCGGGAGTGGCCACTGCACACCAGTCTGGGCGACAGAGTGAGACGCCAACTCAGAAAATAAAATAAAATAAAATAAAAAATAAAAAAAAAATAAAAGCCCTCGGAACCTGGTCTGGGCTCTTCAGCGACCCCTAGTGGTGGAGGGTACAAGTCAGGGGTTGAGGTCGGGGAGCCGCTTTCTAGGGTGCGTCGCTTTTCGGGATGCATCCGGGCTACTCCGTTTTCTTTTCTTTAATTTTTTTTTTTTTCTGAAAAGATGTTGTATTTTTCTGCTCCGTTTTCTAAGCGGAAGGGAGCGCCCTGCAAATTGGGGGTCTGTTAGTCTTGGGGAAGAGTGGACAAGAGCCCCCTAGGTCTGGAGGACAGCATGGAGGCTTGCGTAAGTGTGTAGATCCCCGGGAGTAGGGATCTGGAGTGTGCTTTGGTTTTGAGGTTGGTACTGCATCGGATGGTTTCTTTGGTTTGGGCGCTGAATTTTCAGCCGAAGAAGCAACAAGTTTGAGGGTCGCGACGTTGAACCACTAGAGGTTCGGCGTTTAGGATCACATCAATTCGGGGAGTTGGCAATTCCATCATTTGGGAGTTTGGGAAGGGGTGTCTGGAGTGGGGGACTCCAGGTCCAGAGTTTGGGGACTGGTGAGTGCTTCCTGTTTAATAGTTTTGCTGATCTTTCATTTGGAATGCAATGGGGATCGTAAATTTGGAGTCTGGGGATTGGGGTTCGCTTTGGAGGCATTTTTTTGAGTGAAGGTCACTCTGGCTAGAGTGCAGTGGCAGGATCATGGCTCACCAGAGCCTCGACCTCCTGGGCGCAATGGATAGCGCATTGGACTTCAGGGCTCAGACGATCATTCCGCCTCAGCCTCATCCGGCTAATTATTTTTTATTTTTCATTTTTTGTAGAGAACAGGGCTCTCAACAGGGCTATGTTGCCCAGGCTGGTCTCAAGTGATCCTCCCACCTTGGCCTCCCAAAGTGCCAGGGATTACAGGTGTGAGCCACCGCGTCCGGTGCCACTTTGGAGGGACATAAGTCCTCTTTCTTTGGAGATTTCCTGAAAATACTTGTTTTGCAGTTAGGGGACCCTGTGGATAAGGGCCTAGAGGGGTTCCCTAAGATGGACTTTGGCTTCTCTCTGTTTAGCTTTCTCCTGCTCTTTGTTTGGAGGAGGATTCCCCGCTCCCCAACGATCTTCTCGACAGGTGTGCACTCTGGGTGCGATGGGGCTGCGTATTGCCCTCCTGTTTGCGGCTCTGGCCGGTTGCCTGCCTCCTGCCCAGGGCTGTGTCATATGTGACCCATCGGTCGTGTTGGCTCTAAAGTCCTTGGAGGAGGATTACCTGCCTGGGCACCTGGATGTGAAGCATCACAAAAACGTGATGAGCAGAGTACAGCAGGCCGTGAAGGATTTCAAGGAACTGCCATTTAATGAAGATTCCTATATGGGAGTTGTTGGTGAGGGCAGGGTGGAGCGCAGACCCCTGGGTCCTGGGAAAGGAGGGGACTGGGGCTGGGATTGCTGGGGCCAGGGGAAGGGAGGGGCTGGCAGCGGGGTCTCCTGGGTTCAGAATGGAAAAGGCTGAGATGCAGATTCCAAGGTACCCCAGGGATAGTAAATACTGTTTTCCCGACCCCTTATCTAGCTAGTTTATGTAACGAAACTACAACTACCAGAAGGCAAAAGGCAGCTAATTCCTTAACCAGGGGCATCTTTGCTCCATGACCTCATGGGTACTGTAGTTTTTTGTTTGTTTGTTTTGTTTTGTTTTGTTTTGAGTTGGAGTCTCACTCTGTCGCCCAGACTGGAGTGCAGTGGCCGCTCCCGGCCACCGCAGCCTCGACCTGCTGGGCTCTGGCAATCCTTCTGCCTCAGCCTTCCAAGTAGCCAGAATTACAGGCGTGCGCTACCACGCCCGACTGATTTTTTGATTTATTGTAGAGATGAGGTCTCGCTGCCCAGGCGGGTCTTGAACCCGCGGGCTCAGGCAATCCACTCACCTCAGCCTCCCAAAGGCACGGGATTACAGGCCGAGCCACTGAGCCCGGCTTTTTTTTTTTTTTAAGTAGGCATCTCACTCTGTCACCCAGGTTGGAGTCCAGTGGCATGCTCACAACCACTGCAACCTCGAGCTGCTGGGCTCAGGTGATCTTTCCACCTCAGCCTTCCAAGTAACTGGAACCACAGGTGTGCGCCACCACGCGACATTTTTTTATTTATTGTAGAAATGAGGTCTCACCAAGCTCCCTGGCTGGTCTCGAACCCCTGAGCTCAGGCAATGCTCTCGCCTCCACCTCCCAAAGTGCTGGGACACTGCACCCGGTTTTTACTCTATTTTATGTAGCAAAACTACAACTCCCAGAAGGCAAAAGGCAGCGAATCCCATAACCAGGCGTATCCTTGCCCCGTGGCCTCATGGGTGTAGTAGTTTCTAAGACTAGGCACCCCTATGGGACAACCTGAAATCTGGAGCTTTCTCCCCGCACAGATGAGGCCACACTGCAAAAGGCATCCTGGAGTTTGCTGAAGGATCTGAAACGCCTCACGGACAGTGATGTAAGAGGTAAATGCAGCAAGGGGCTTTGGGGGCGACCCCGGAATCTCTCCAGAAAGCCGTTGCTGGTGCTGCTCGGTGTCTGGGTCAGATGGCCAGACACTGGGCTGTAGAGCCAGATTGCCTCAGTTTACCTCCCAGCTCTGACACTTCCTACCTGCGTGGCCTTCAGCAAGGGCCTTCAAAGCTTCTTCCGCTCTAAAATGCTCTAACAGTGGAGGCGCTATGGCGCCTTAGTCCCCCAGAGGTGCTGCAGATTAGATGGGTCTCGGTGGCTGCATTGTTAAGAGGGTCGGTTTCCATGCACTCCCCTGAGAAGGCCAGGCTCTGCAGACGGAGGCAAACTCCCAGCACCTGGCACGTGGGACTGAGGGAGAGGGGATCACCCCACCATCCCGCTTCTCTCCAGGTGAGCTCTTCGTGAAGGAGCTATTTTGGATGCTGCATCTGCAAAAGGAAACCTTTGCTACCTATGCTGCTCACTTCCAGCAAGAGGGTGAGGGAGACAGGAGTCTGGGTCCCCAGCCCCCTCCTTCTACAATCCAGAGTCCCTGTCTCCAGCCCCTCAGGGTTTTTTGTTTTTGTTTTTTTGAGTCAGAGTCTCACTCTGTTGCCCAGACTGGAGTGCAGTGGCATGCTCACAGCTCACTGTAGCCTCGATCTCCTGGGCTCAGGGAATCCTCCTGCCTCAGCCTCCCGAGTAGCTGAGACCACAAGCATGTGCCACCACACCCGGCTAATTTTTCTGATTTATTGTAGAGACGAGGTCTTGTCATGTTGCTCAGGCTGGTCTTGCACCCCTAGGCTCAGGCAGTCCTCTTGCCTCAGCCTCCCAAAGTGTTGGGATTACAGGCGTGAGCTACTGTGCTCATCCTGGCTCCTTACTTCTCCAAGCCCGATTCCTCAGCTTCTCCAACCTTCTTCTTCAGACCTGTTTCTCCCCCTCAAACCCAAGAGTGAAACCCAGTTCTTCTCCAACCCAGTTTCCGGTCTTTTTTTTTTTTTTTAAGTTGGGGTCTCTTGTCACCCAGGCTGGAGTGCAGTGGCAGGATTACAGCCACCACAGCCTCGACCTGCTGGGCTAAGGCGATCCTTCCACCTCAACCTTCCAAAGTAGCCGGAACTAAAGGCATGTGCCACCACGGCTGGCTAATTTTTTGATTTATTGTAGAGACGAGGTCTCACCATGTTGCTCAGGCTGGTCTCGAATCCCTGAGCTCAGGCAATCCTCTAGCCTCCGCCTCCCAAAGTGCTGGGATTACAGGCATGAGCCACCGCGCCCAGCCCCATCTTCTTTAATTTATAAATCTGACTCTCATCTCTCTCTCTCTCTTTTCCCTTCCGAGGCAGCTTATTGTCCCAACACGTGTGGTGAGTCCGGGTTATGGAAGCCAGCCCTCTCTCCCTCATCCTGCCCCATGAAGACCCAACCTTACACCTCGCCTTTTTGGATCCTGGCGTTTTTTTCATTCTCTGCGTCTGAGAGGTTCGGGGAGCGGGCTGTACGCTATTTACACTTTTCTTTTTTTTGAGTCGGGGTCTCACTCTGTCACCCAGGCTGGAGTGCAGTGGCACAATCGTGGCTCATCCCAGCCTTGACCTCCTGGGTCCAGGCCATCCTTCCACCTCAGCCTCCCGGGTGGCTGGGACTACAGGCCCGTGCCACCACGTCTGGCTGATTTTTTGATTTATTGTAGAGATGCGGTCTCGCCAACTTGCCCAGGCCGGTCTCGAACTCCTCGGGACCCTCTCGCCTCGGCCTCCCAAAGTGCTGGGATTCCAGGCACGAGCCGCCGCGCCCGGCCGTCTACCCTCTTTGCTGAGCCGGGTTCGAGCCCGCTTCCCACCCAGCCGCGTTCTGGCCCCGGCCTTCCGTCCGACCTCCTGGGGCTTTGGCGCACGGCCCCGCCCCCTGCCCGCTCCTCCTAGCCCGCCCCCTAGGCGCAGACCCCAGCCCCGACCCTGCCCCTTCAGGAATGATGCTGCAGAGTCTGATCTGGTGCTCCGACTGCAAGAAGCAGGTTCACGCTTGTCGAAAGTCCTACGATTGCGGGGGTGAGGGCCGGACCCAGCAGGAGGGAGGGGCGCGTGAGGGGCGGGTCTGGAGGAGAGACTGAGTCAGGAGAGGGCCGAGGTGGAGACAGCAGACAAGGAAAGGCGGGCTTCAGACCCAGCTGAAGGGGGCGAGGGGAAGGCAGAGAACCCCGAAGGAGCGCCCCACGCAGCTCTGCCCCTTCCCAGAGCGCAGAGTCAAGGTCCATCAAATGGAAGACATGATCCTGGACTGTGAGTTCAACTGGCATCGCGCCTCGGAAGGCCTCACCGATTACAGCTTCTACAGGGTGGGCCCTCGACTCCTGTCACCCTTGAGCCCCCTAGTCTGTCACGCCTGTGTAAGCCCCTCGGCCCCTGGACCCACGGGCCCGCACCCAGGACCCTCACGGCCGTGATCTGCTAGGCGCGGTCTCTGCCGACCCCTGGGGAGCCCATGCCCTCACCGGTGACACCCTGGACTCCCATCTCCGGCTCAGAGGCCCCTGATCGTCTCTCCCCTGTACTCCCCAACCCCTGAATTCCCCAGGCCTCTGTGACCCCTTGAGCTTGGGTCTAGGTTTGGGGGAACCATTCAGAGACCTTGGTGTCCAAGGGGAAGGAGCCCACCCTGACCAAGCCCATGGTGGGTCAGGAGGACGCGGGCAGCTACCGCTGCGAGCTGGGCACTGTGACTTCCGA
>NW_007074576.1:0-1729 GCF_000164805.1 Carlito syrichta | reverse complement strand
CGTCCCGCAGGGCCGGGGCATGGGCGGGCTCGCCTCTGCCGGGTCGGGGCCTTCACCCCCTGCCGGGCCTGCTCTTTGACCCTTCTCTACCAGTGTTGCCCAAGAGGGTCGAGGAGGAGCAGCCGGCACCAAACCCCGTAACCCAGGGTGAGGTGACCCCGGAGTCGTCCACAGCCCCCCAGTCCCCGAAGCCGGAGAAAGTGCTGCAAGGCCGGCTTGTAGGGCTGCTGATCGGGGCTTCTCTGGTGCTCATAGCGGGCATCGCCTACGTGTGAGCACCCCGCGGAAGACGGGCAGGCTTGGAGTGGGGGGCGGGGTTCCAGGCTATCCAGGGCAGAAGCAGGTCTGCGGGCTAATGCCAACCCAGGCTGGACTTCTGCGGGTGGGTGGAGGTCACTCGGAGGGGCGCTTGGAGGGCAGGGCTTGGGTGATCGCTAGAGAAAGGCCACCTGGGGGGGCGACTGGGAGGGGTGCCCCTCACTCAATATAGTATCTAACCTGGTTCCATTGTTTGCACCCTCCACCCTCCCCCAGGGTATTTTCCCGAAGGAAAGTGGTAGATGTCATCAAGTCCTCACGGCTGGGCCTTGGCCGCAGAGATTCTGAGCGGCCCCTGGTTTCCAAGGCCACACACTCAAGGAGCCAATAAAGATTTATCTTATTGTCCAAGTATCTGACTCACTCCTCTGGACTGATCCTAACTTTTGTTCCCCGAGAGGATAGTCTGGGGGTGGACTCCTGCCTGAGGGAAGAGGGGTGGGGGCGGGAGAACCGGAGACCGGGCCCCCGGGTACTGGAGGGGACCCACTGATGGCGATGGAATTCCCGAATCAAGGCATGAGACAGGCCCTACCCAGATCTCCTCCCCCAGGCCCGGGCTCCGCACAGGACGCCCCCTCCCCGCTCTTCCTGCCGGGTTTCCTCTCGCCTTTTCCTGTCCCCCACCCAGTGCTGGGAGCTGGGGCAGAGGCAAAGGCTGAACAGGAGCAGTGGAACTAACCCAGGCCAGCGGAGCCAGGGCCTCCGGGGGTGCTGGACCCGAAGCAGGTAAGAGCCAGGGGCCCAGGAGTCTGGGCCCAAGTGAGTCCCCAGCTGCGTCCCATCCCAGGACTCGGGAGTCCTGGGTTCCATCCCTGTCCTCCACCTGGATTCGGAGCCCCAGCCTCCTCCTCCCTCTGACTCTGGGGTCCGGGGCCCTCATGCCCCAGACCCACACTCAGTGCCTGAGGAGTTGGGGTCTGATCCACCCTCCCTCAGGGCCATGCTGTCTGGTGAGCGGAAGGAGGGCGGAAGCCCCCGGTTCGGGAAGCTTCATCTCCCCGTAGGCCTGTGGATCAATTCCCACAGGAAGCAACTGGCCAAGCTGGGGCGGCGGTGGCCCAGCGCGGCCTCTGTCAAGTGAGTACCCACCTCCGCGCCTCCCGCCCCTGCCCACCTGCTTCCCGTCTGTCCCTGTTCGCGGCCCAGTCCCTCAAAGGGTCGGCTCCGGTTCTTGTCCTGAGTGGGCCAGCAAGCTGGGTAGAGGGAGACAGGGGGACACAGAGACAACAGGGTGCGGTGGGGAGGGGGGAACGGGGTCAGGAGATGGAGCTAGGCCAAGCGGGCTGGGGGCCTGGACACGGGAGGCACGGGGGTTGGATTCGCCTTCCGTCCTCCCCTCCTTGCTCATATCTCTTGGGACTTCCTTCTGGGGGACTCGCCTTCATTTGCTTGTTCTCTCTCTCTCTCT
>NW_007074575.1:11090-12387 GCF_000164805.1 Carlito syrichta | reverse complement strand
ACCCTGCTGTGAGGATGCAGGACCCGTGAGGCCCACGGGCTCCGGCCGGGTCAGCCGCCGCTGTGGAGGGCGGGCGGTGCAGCCGGGGCGCCCCAGGCCAAGCCGTGGCCGGCGCCTTCCTTCCCGCCCTGGCGCTCAGAGGGGAGCCATCCCCCCTCCGCCCGCCTCCTCCCCACGCCCTCCCCTCCGCTCCGCCACTCTGCCCCCCGTTGCGGCCGGACGCCTGCGATCCGCGACCGTCACTGCTTCCTGGAGGACGCAAACCCGTATGGCACTCGGCCCGCGGGCGTTGAGCGAGCACCGGCCGCCACCGCTTCGGGCAACAACTGACTGATCGCGTCCGCGCTTTCCCCAGCTGGCCCAGCTGGGCCGTGGGCTGGCCAGCGCTTTCCGAGGGGCGTTCCCCCGGACACAGTGACCCTGGCCGTCGCCTGCCTGCCCTGCGTCAGGCGCCGCTCCCTGCAGAGCCTTCTTTCCAAAGCCCCTGCCCTGGCCCTCAGGAAGACACCCCGGCGTTATCCCAGGCCCAGCCCGGCCGTCCTGCCCCGTGGAGGCGCCAAGCCCGCCTGAGCTCGGGCTTCCTGTTTCCCAGCCCTCCGGTCTGAGGGGCTTGCTGTGGGACGTCAGAGGTGGAGAATTCTGTGAATTGGGGGGGCGGGTGCTGAGACCACGCCGCGTGGGACACGCTGTAGGACCTTTGTCACTGCCTGGCAGGAAAGGGCACCGTGCTCTTCTCAACAAAGATCTCCCGGGAAAATGTGGAGGCTGCGATAGATAGCAGAGGTGGGAAAGAAGCACAGCCCCGTCGTCCCGTTGGAGTGTCGTGGCCTCTTCTTTGTCACAAAAGACTGTGGGAAAGAGATGGGGGGACGGACTCGGAGAAGGAGACAGAGGGAGAGAGAGACTCAGAGAGAGGGACAGAGAGGATACGGAGTCAGGAGTCAGAGAGAGGGAAAGAGAGGGAGAGACAGAGACAGAGAGGAGGTAGAGACCGAAAGGGAGGGACAGAGAGACAGAGAGAGAGAGAAAAGACAGAGACGGAGAGAGGGAGGGGCGCACGCCAGCACCAAGTGTCCCCAGGACGAGCTCAGCGGAGGAGGGAGTCCAGCCCTGAACTGAGCTCTGCTCCGGGCTGGCCAGGACCTGCAGACCCCCGGCTTCCGCCCCACGCTCCCTCCCCGGGAAGCCCGCGAGGTCGCCCCAGCCACCGGCTCACCTGCCGTGTCCAGCAGGGCCAGGGGCCCGGGCACCGGGGGCGCGAGCGGCTGCATTCCAGAGGCCCTCGGTGGCTGCTCCC
>NW_007074575.1:0-10769 GCF_000164805.1 Carlito syrichta | reverse complement strand
GGGGGGGGGGAGCGAGAGCTGAGGTCACCTGGCGAGCGGGCCAGACCCGGGCAGCCCAGCCCCAGGTGCACACACAGGCGCCCGCCTGAGCTTCCCACAGAGCACCTGGCCCGCAGACCCACGTCTCACGGGAAGGTCCTTAAGGCTCTTGTGTGTGGCCAGAACGATGCCCTTTCCCCCCAAACCACCACAGACGCAAACTCGAAAAGGCACATCGTCGGAAGTTCTTTTAGGGGTCTGTGAGCAAACCACGTCCAAGAGGCGTGATGCCAGGCCAGCGCCCACTGTTCCCACGGGACCCGAGTCGTTCTGAGATGGCCTCTGTCCCGTCCCCTTCACGGACAAAGGGACGGAGCCTCCGGGAGTCTGGCACGTGGGGCCCAGAGTGTGTGGCCCAGAGCGGACCCCAAACCTGTGTGCCCACTGCCGGCAGGGATGTTGGCCAGATCTGGTCACTAGAACCCTCCTCCCACCTGGGATCCAGGCCGGTGCCTCCCCTGTGCGGGACTCCATGGCTCTCAACAGCTGCCCAGTCGCCTGAGCAGGGTATTTTTGAACATAATTTAATTGTGCTGCCCCCAAGGGCAATTATGAGGAAATCTGTCTCCACCGTCTGACGATGACCAGGGAACTGGATGCGACAT
Organism: Carlito syrichta; assembly: GCF_000164805.1. NCBI lineage: Eukaryota > Metazoa > Chordata > Mammalia > Primates > Tarsiidae > Carlito > Carlito syrichta. The sequence continues at coordinate 10,125 of NW_007074575.1, read as the reverse complement.
TAATGGCATTAGGAAGGCAACTGGCAGGCCAGTCAGGGCCAAGGTCAGCTGTAACACCCCCTGACCCCTGTTGGTGCAAGGTTGGAAGTGCCCAAGGGTTCCTGCTCCCACTTCCCTCCCACGAACATCGCCCGACCTGGCCCCAGAGCAAGCCAGTCCTGGAAGGCTCCCACACCCAGAGACTGGACCCAGCCTGACTCGCCCCTTCGGGAGGCTCTGGGCAAGTCTGGGTCTGGGAGACAGGATGAGCACGGACTGAGCACCTGCTGTATGCCTCACACGGCGACTGCCGAGTTTCACGGGCTGCCTCCTCTAATCCTTACAATGTTCTACCTATTTCACAGAGGGAGAAACCGAGGCACGCGGAACTCATGATTTTGCAAAGTCAAATAGCTGGTTAGTGGGAGAAGGAGATACAGACCAGGTAAGTCTGATTTCAGAGCATGGCTGCATCTTCCAAGCAGGAAAGTGTGTTTACTTGAAGGCGAGTTTTCACCTGGTCTTTCATTCATTCAAGCAACAGATATTAACTGGATTTCCATGACGTGCAAGACACTAGGAGAGTGTCTGGACGAATCGGGACTCCAAGTGAGGAGGAAGAAACACGAAGAGCCCACACACAACCGCCACACAGGGCGCACGGTGCGACGGCTCGTCCCCGCACCCCTCACGCCCAAGGGTGAACAGGGACCCGCACGACGACGGGGCTGGGCTCGAGGCTCAGGAACCCACGACCAGGAGCGCCCCAGCCCGGCGTCGGAGGCCCCATGCCCAGGACACAGGCTGGAGCATGTGGCTCCATCTCTGGACGGGGCTGGATGCTTGAAGCTGCCAGGGGGCCCGTGAGCAGCCAGGACTTCAGGCCAGGGCTCAAGGGCGGCAGGGTGAGAGCCGAGGGTATGCAATGCCAGCGGGCCTGAGGGTTGGAGGAGGAGGTCGCGCTTGTCTCGGGCCTTGGAGGGCAGAGTGGACGGGTGGAGCTGGGGAGGGACACCGGCGAGGCTGTCGGGTATTGGGAGCCACCCCTCGGAGCCGGCCTGGACCCAGCAGCACCTCCTGGCTCTCCCTCCTCTTCCCTCGCCTGCGGTCGATGCCCCCACAGACCCGTGAGACTCCCACTGCCCTGCAGGCCTGGGGGCGGGCTCAGCCCCCACACTCCAGGATGCAGTGACTGTCTCCTCGCCCACCTGACCCTGTGGGCTTCCCTGCCACACACACACATGTGTACACACCTGCACGCACATGCACACTCACACACACAGGGACTGTCCGTCCGTCCACACTTGCTCTGATGCCGGCCGCCAAGCGCAGGTGGCCTCTGGTGGCCCATGCACCTCCCCTCCTCCCTCCCTTGGCCACGCCCACCCTGGCACAGGTCACTGACCATCGCCGCCTCCTAACCCAACCCCCTCAACCCAGGGAAGCCCTTCCTGGTTTTCCAGAGCATGCCTTCGTGCCGTGAAGCCCCTTCTCCCCTCTTCACACCGGGTTTGGGCTTTGGGGAAGCCCAAGATGGAAGCCCTGCTCCGCCACGGCCGTCTGGAACCGGAACTCCAGGCTCCTGCCTCGATGCAGGAAGCAGAAAAGAGTTGAACGTTTCATGTCTTGCGCTTGATGGGGCTGACCTGAGGCCCACCCGACCAGAGGGGAGGGGACAGTCACCAGCGGGCGGTGGCGCTGCCGGAGGAGCCGCCAGGCGGTACAGAACGGTGCAGAGCCACTCAGTCCTGTCACTGAGGTGAGTTCGCCGAGGGCGGGGACTGTCCCTTGCCCTTCCCTCTCGTGGTGTGCTGCCTGATCCAACACGGCCCACGGAGAGAGGCCGGGACCCCATCGCTTCCACTGACCAGTGGGAACACCACCTGGCTTGAGCAGACGGGGTCAACACGGATGTGACCGGCTCTCGAAAGACAGTGCTATGGGAGCCACACGGTAGGAAGCGCCTCCCTGGTCGCCACGCAGGGAGTCCGGTGCCTCCTGTTTGGGACGGAGCCTGGCTCTTGGGCGGTGCGGTTGGGAATCGTCAGGCGACCGCTGTGCTGTGTGCAGCTCGTCCCTAGGTGGCTCATGGGCCGGGGGTGCCAGCAGCATAAACCTGACCCTCTCGTAACCAAATCCCCACGAGCCGCAGCCCGGGATGAATAATGCACACCCAGCAACTGGGAATCGGCAGGTGGCCGCGCTGCCGTCAGTGTGGCCGGCGCGGGGGTGAGGTGGGAGCCGGCAGGAGATGCTCAGAGACATGAATTTTTAATACGAAAAGCACTCTCGGAGCTTGGCTGGAAGGCCCTTGTCACCGTGAAACCCGAGATCCCTCCAGAGGCCCAGCCGGAGAGGCACAGCGACCTCCTGGACGCCCGCCTGCCCCAGACTTGCGTCTGGCAACTTTGTCTTGACCCAGAGCGTTGCCTGTGTCAGTCAAAGTCCCCCAAAGTGCACAGCACAGAGCCTGGACATCGCCCGGCAGAAAGGAGTGAGCCGTGGCCCCTGCAGGGCACGTAACTGGACCCTGGGGCCGCCGTTCCGCCTCTGAGCACACCGGCGTATCGGATGTCCGCAGGCCAGACTGCAGCTGCTGCTTCCCGGAACCAGGGGCAGGGCAAGAGATCAGACTCAGCGAGTTGCCCACCCAGGCTGGGGGAGCAGGCCGGGCGGGATCCCCACCCACCCCCTCTTCCCCAGGAGGCAGCAGGGGACGCCCAGCCTGGGACGGGCTCCCCACAGAGCCATCCTCCCAGGAGGAAGGCTCACAGTGCACCCGTGAGCCTTTCCCAGGCAGGACGCGACCCCCACATATGCCATCTCCCCAAACCCCAGCAGGGGATGCTTAGAAACGGTCAGCCTCTGCCCATTCATCTTGGGGGTTAAAAGGTTGGACTTGGAAAACCCTCTCACCACTGTAACTGGGGGGTCGAGGTCTGGCTTTTTAAAATCGCATTGAGGCTTTGTATTGTCATTCTAGATGGTCTAGACAGTGCCTGAGAGCTGAGCTTCTGTCTACTTTTATTTCGAATCTCAAGTTGAGGCTTTCCTTTCAAAGCTGCTCCTTTGTCGGCTGGTTTTAGGCCTGGAGGCCGTGTCTGACTGTCAGCAGCGGCCCTGGACCTGTCCAAGCACTCAGAGGGGAGGGACCCCACTCTAAAAGAGCGCGGCCAGGGTAGCGCACAGCCTCTCAAAGCCGCATGCTGGCTGCTCTCCCGTCCAGGCCGGAACGTGCTCGGCAAACCTGTAAAGACCGTGAATGCGGAGGAAGAAATAGCCGGCTGTGGCAGTGTGGTGGATAACCCAGCACATTGGGATAAAAAGTGCTGGGCGTTCCGCCCGTGTCGCGAGGTCAGACAGGCCCCAAAGTTCCTGCCCGCGTGAGCCTCCACTGGGGATCCCTTTCCCTTTCCCTGGGGATCCCTCTGACCCCAGGGCCTCCCCGTGTGCCCTCGTGCGCACCTCACTGGGAAGATCTGGGCTCCTGCTGCCCCATGGAACCAGGCGTGTCCTCTCAGGCCTTTGGATGACAAGGTGCTGCTTTGTGCTGGGCTGCACAGAACCATGGCTGGCGGCTGGGGAGGGCGCCAAGACCCTGAAGACAGCGCCATTAACCCTGGAGAGTGTCGGAGCAGGGACCAGAACAGACGTGAGCAAGGGGCTGTCCGCGGTCCACACGGCGGCCCTGTGTCTCCTTGTGGCGTCAGTGCTCATGGGCCACACGGCAGCCCCATGGCCCCTTGAGATGTCAGTGCCCACAGTCCGCATGGTGGCCCCGTGACCCCTCGTGGTGCACCCATGAGCCTTTCCCTGGGGGTCTTTCTGACCCCAGGGCCTCCTTGTGTGCCCATCGTGTCTACAGGCCCTGTGCCGGGTGGGTGGGCAAGTGGGGGAAAGGGCAGCCTTGCAAAGGCCATGCCAACAAACATCAGGCCACCCCAGGCCCAAGCCTTTGGGGCAGCCTGTGCCTTTCCATGGGGTGGGCGTTCATGGAGTGCCGGGTGTGGGCATGGATGCAGCAGGGAGTGACAGGTGTGAGAGACTCATCCGCCCTTCTGTGCACGGTCCGTGCCGGAGACAGAGGCGGAGGGAGCAGGTCTCTCGGAGGGACATGCAGGACTTGTTTTTCCTTCCGCATCTCTGCTGCAGCTGAGGAAGGCTTCTCACCCAGGAACCGTGCCTGCTGCGTGGCCGTTTGCCCAGCCTGGGCTCCTGCCGGCCACTGCATTGGTCGGAACCCTCGTGGCGTGCTGGGTGCACTTTCTGAGTCCCAGGGGAGGTGGAGGGGACTGCAGGGGTGACCCCACTCAGGGGAGCAGAACCCTGAGCGGCGTGTGGCACGGGCTGGACTCCAAGAGGTTGACACACGTGCACCCCGGGCCTGACCACCGTGAGTGGCATAGTGAGGTTGCCAGGATTGCAGCGGGAGGAGGCAGGCGAGAGCTGGCACAGACCCCAGAACCTGGCCTGCCCGGCAGGCAGAGCCCACATGTTGAAGCCTGCTCAGGATGGCAGTGAAGGTGTCCGTGTGCATGTAGACACAGCACGTACGTGTGTGTGTGTATAGGTGCATGTGTGTAATAGGGGTGTGTGTGTACACGTCTATGGGGTGAGCATGTGTGTACAGGTGTGTGTGTACGTATATACAAGGGTGTATTTTCTTTTCTTTCTTTTGAGTCGGAGTCTCACTCTGTTGCCAGGCTGGAGGGCAGGGGCATGCTCACGGCCACCCCAGCATCAACCTGCTGGGCTCTGGCAATCCTTCCGCCTCAGCCTTCCAAGTAGTCAGACCAAGGTGCGTGCTACCACACCTGGCTAGTTGTTTGATTGATTGTGGAGACAAGGTCTTGCCAAGTTGCCCGGGCTGGTCGTGAGTGTGCGTCCTGAAGGAAGGGATGCCGCTTGGAATTCACATCACATCCAGGGAACCCGTCCCCATTTTCACCTTTTTCTACTAGAATAAAAACTGCAAGTCTCCTTTTTGTGAAGTGGAAAGTCCCACTGCAGCTGTTTCTGACGGCACCCTCAAGGGAGTTCGGGCAGCCAGCACAGCTGTCTGAACACCAGGAGGCTGAGCGGCCATCTGGGTCCTGCTCTTGGCCAGGGTGGGGCCACGGGCGCCAGCTGCACCCACTGAGAGGCTCCGTGTCCGGAAGGAGGGCCGGGGCAGTGGCGCCTCTGCAGGGGGCAACCATGCCCAGCCTCCGCTGGGCAACCCAGAACTCCCCTCCTGCAGACGGGGCCTGTCCTCTGCACCTGCCCCAGGAGGTCACACCCAGCTGGGAGGTGCAGCCCGGCATCCAGTGGCCTGGGGAGGCTGTGGGGACGTCTCTGTGCCTGAGGACGCAGTGATGCCAGGCCTCAAGGGGAACAGCCGGCAGGGCCAAGCCCAGGAGAGGGCAGGACGGGAGACATCTGCCCGGCGAGGCGAGAGCCTGTGCCCGAAAGACCTGTGCCGTGGGGAGTCAGGCGAGGAGCCCACGGAACCTCCACCCTGGACACGGGGCCACCAACAGCAGGCCATGGGGGACCCGTTCCTCCTCTCACTCAAGCCTGGAGGGCCAGAGGCTGCGGCTCCCGGGAAGGGCTCTCGGGGGAGCGTGAGATGTGCGGCCCCGGGGAGGGAGGGGTGCGGGTCGTGGCGCTTTGAGCCTCACATGGGGACACATCAGCTTCCGCTCTGAGGCTGCGGTTACTCAAAGGGCAGGTGCGCGGCTGCCGTGGCAGAGAGGCCGTCACGGGTGGGCACCCCAGGGCGTCACTGTGTGGTCATCCACTCACCACTTGTGATGTGTTTTCTCGACAAGACATAGTGTTTTGCATTTCAAAAATAAAGATAGAGTGACAATAGGCCCTCGATGGCCTGTGTGTGACGTGAGTTTACCCAGGGTGGAAGCACACCTACACACACACACACACACACACACACACACACACACACACACACCCCTATTCACACGTCTGTGCAAATCTGCACACACTCATGAAGGGACCTGAGGAGAAAGGTGAAGCCTAAACAAAGCGACTTTTGTGATTTCATCCCCACAACCTGCTCGTGCCATGGAACGATTTCTTTTGAAGGAGAGTGTGCAACCTGCAATATGCTTGCCAGATTCAGGGGGAAAAATGACAGAATGGCTGATTAACTTTGAGTTTCAGACGAGGATTGACTTGCTTCTTCGTGTAAGTGCACCCCGTGTAAGTGGCATGGAGTAGACTTAAAGAACGATTCACTATGGATCTGAAGTTGGAATTCGCCAGATGTCCTGCGCTTGTCCGGCCATCGGGCTCTGGTGCACCGCGGGAGCTCCCTTCGGGCGCCTGGAGCCTAGGGCATTCCCATCCGCAGCGGGCACCAAGGGCCGGGTCCCACCCGCACGGTTGTGGTGGCTCAGACTCACCCATTCAAACCCTGAGGCCCTGTGACGCCCAACTGCTCACCTGTCGGGGCTTGTGGGAGCCCAGAGCAGATAAAAGTGTGTCTAGAAAAATCTGAAATGGGATCTTTCTTGCACCAGAATGTAGTGAGGCGAGATGTACAGCCTCATCAGTGCGTGACACCCTAAAAAGCAAACAGGAAGCGGTCAGGAACGGACACAGAAATGTGCTGCATGGGGGGTCAGCCACGGGGCCCCTGGGCCTGTCCAGGAATATGCCCCACAGACAGGTTTAAATCCCAGATCAAAGGGCACCAGGTGCCTCTCACAGCCCTCTCAGAACATTCTCGGCCAAGCGTGATGGCTCAGCCTGTAATCCCAGCACTTTGGGGGGCAGAGAAGAGAGGGTTTCCTGAGCCCACAGGTTCGAGACCAGCCTGGGCAACTTGGCAAGACCTCGTCTGTACAATAAATCAAAAAATTAACTGGGTGTGGTAGCACACACCTGCTGTTCCAGCTACTTGGAAGGCCGAGGTGAAAGGATTGACTGAGCCCAGCAAGGCCATGGGGCCTGTGAGCGTGCCGCTGCACTCCAGCCTGGGCGATGAGAGTGAGACTCCAACTCAAAAAAAGTAAACATAAAAAAGGGTGTTCTCCGATGCGACAGCAGCAGACACGAGTCAACAGAGAGCAGCCGTGAGGTTTATTTCTAGAGTCAGACTCGCCCTCCAAGTGTGGTCTTTGCTCCCAGGCATAGAAGGAGCTTCTGAGGACATCCGAAAAGCCACTGCTCGACGGCTGATTCGGGGTTCCCTAAAGATAAACTAACAATGCTTCCTACCACACGACAGCCTAGAGCATGGCTCACCTTCCCTGGGAAGCCCTAACCAAGCAGGAGAGAGCAGGTCCCAGGCCAGGCTGCAACCAGCAAGTCTGCACAGGTATTGATGGCCAAGGTCTTCTCTCCTCTGGGAAGGGAAGCAGGCATGTCGGGAACTCTGAGGGCTCAGACCTTCCACATGAAGGGTGCCCGAGGACACGGCCCTCCCATCGGGGTGGACTGTCTGGGGCCACTGTCTCTGCCACCTCTGGGGAGGCAGCCAGTGACTCCCAGCTAAGACGCCAGGGGACCCATCTTTTCGACTCCCTGCAGGGCCCGACGCCTTCGAGGGGGACCCTCACAAGCCCCTGCCAGCTGCCAGGCCCATCGCCAACCACTTGCTGTGGCCCCTCTCAGCATGGGGGAGCCGGTGGGACTTCTCCTCCTTCTAGCACCTGCCCGAGGCTCGTCGGGACATCCCACCCTCCTCTGTCCGTGACGGCCACAAGGTGGGCTCGTGTCCCTCCTCTCACGTCACGTGAGTGGCCGGAGCTCAGAGCAGCTCTTCCCTCAGAAAAGGCAGAAGCCCTTCTCTGGCAAGCAGTCCAAAGGCCCAGAGTCCCCACCCTCCCCTGGGCGTGGGTGGGCTCAGTCTGAGCCTGTGCCGAGGCCTGGGAAGTGGCCATCGCGCCAGGTGAGTCTGGGAGCGACGTGAGCAAAGTGCTCTGGGGCAGGCGCCAGCGTCCGTTGTTCCAGCTGTGATGCAGGAAGCGAGTGGGGCCCTCGGATGTTCCGAGCGAACTTGGGAATGCCAGCCACGGTCAGGCGGCGGGCCGCTGCTCAGGCCGAGCACGGCGGGCTGTCCCCAGGCAGCTCGGCTCTTTGGTCCCGTGGCTGCTGGGAATACAGCCAGGCCCGTGCAGGGAGTGTGTTCCGCATCAGCCGCCCCCTCGGACGAGGCCAGCTCGCCAGAATCTTCCCCGAGGAAGGCAGCTGGCCAGCCAGGGGGCAAGCCTGCTCCAGAAGGGCCGGAGGAAAAGCGGTTCAGCTCTGTGGGCTGGGCAGTTGAGATGGTCCAGATGCTCGGGTTCAAGAGAAGGCGGCCCCTGCCTGCCTGCCGGCCTGGGCCTGCACCAGGACCCCCAGACTGGACGGGCCACTCCCCACCCCAACACCCGGGCCATGCCAGGCGGAGGACCCCAGCAGCCTGCTCCACTCAGCACCCAGCAGAAACTGACTGAGGAGGCCTCGGTGTGCAGGGGGAGAACAACTCAGGCCCTGGAGTGTCTGTGGGTGGGAGGCTGGAGTTGGCCAGAAGGGGACTAGACAGGCCGATGCTCCAGCCCTCTGCGATGGCGCCCGAGAGTCGCTGCCTCAAAAGAGCCCCCACCAGGAGCTGGCTCCGGGAAGCTGGCGGTGAAGGGGCCAGGAAACGCAACGGAGCACCGGTCTCTGAGGCACAGGGCCCTGGGAGAGTGCGCGTGCCATCGGCGTCTTCCATCTGGAGAGCGCCGTGCGTGTCTTTTTTGCGTGGAATGGGCCAAAGGGGCGGGCTGTCCAGTCTGGGCTTGCAGCCCGGGGCTGAGAGTCGGGCTGCTGTGGCCCACGCAGGCTACATCCTCCCCGAGCCGTGAGGTGACGCAGCGTACAGCAGGGGCCTGGACGGAGGACCCGTGTGTCCACTGACCGGCGGGCCCCAGGCAGATGCCACAGAGGCAGGAGACCCTGAACCCCATGCAGGCCTGTGGGTCCTGCTCCTCTGCACGGACGCTGCCCTTCAACATGGCCTCGGCGCCCGTCTAGGAAACTAGACACATCCCCGACTTGGCCCCGGAGGCCGCCCCGCTCCCGGAGATGCCCTTCATGTCGTCCGGCATCTGCCCGTCCGCACGCCACACGTTCAGCTCTCCGAAGACGCCCGTCTCGATCATCTCCTCCTGCCAGGGGACGGGGCAGTTGCCGGTGGCAAACTCCTGGAAGAACTCCGTGTCTGTTTTGTCAAAGACCACGCCTTTGACCGTGGAAAAGGCACCTACGTCCTGGATGTCTTTTGCGTAGACAGTTCTGGAGTCTGGGATGAAAGGCGGAATCAGCATCCCTGAAGGAGACAGAAACGAGACGCGGACTCAGGGTCAAGGGCGCGGGAACTCAAAGGACCCTCCCGTGCTCCAGGCGGACGCAGAGGTCAGGGGCTTCCTTCTGTGGGGTGCCCTGGCGGCCACGAGAAAGGAAAGTGTGCCCGGAAGTCCCCTCGTGCCCGCACAGACACGTGGCCAGGGCCTGACGTGGTTGGATGCAGCCAGAGAGCCCAAAGCCACCTGGAGGCGTCCCGTGGGCAGTCCCCACCCATGGCTGCCCCCTCCCGGGTCCAGTCTACAGCCACCGTGTCTTACCCCACGTCCTCTCCATGGGCACCCCAGCCCCCGCAGGGCTTCTACTACCCACTCTGCAGACCCCAGACCCAGGGCACCTGGGCCAGCCTCCCCGTGGGCACCATTGTTGTGGGCACCACTGTCAAGGTCAGACACCCTAAACACCACGTGTCCCTCTGAACACGGCACCTTCCCTCCAAAGCCAGCACCTCTCCCCAACCCGCTCATGTGCCATGGTCCCCAGTCGCCAGGTGACTCCCCAGGGGGATGGGCTGTTGCCCTTCCAGCCACTGGCTCTGCCCTGGGCAGGCCCACGCTGGCCTCCAGATGGGCCTCAGAACTGCCTCCTTTCTTAAAGTTCCTCTTTGGCCTTGAAGGGCTTGGCCGGGCGCAGTGGCTCAAGCCTGTCAATCCTAGCACGTTGGGAGGCTGAGGTGAGTGGATTGGCTGAACCCATGGGTTCGAGACCAGCCCTGGCAACTTGGTGAGACCTCGTCTCTACAATAAATAAAAAATTAGCCAGGCATGGTAGCGCACGCCTGTAGTTCTGGCTACTTGGAAGGCTGAGGCGGAA
>NW_007074574.1:342886-348860 GCF_000164805.1 Carlito syrichta | reverse complement strand
CCTCAGCCTCCCAAAGGCGCGGGATTACAGGCTGAGCCACCGAGCCCGGCTTGAAAGAACTTTTACGGTGGGCAAAGTGCTATCAAACTGGTTCACCTGTAATCCCAGCATTTTGGAAGGTCAAAGCTGGAAGGTTACTGGGAGCCCAGGAGTTCAAGACCAGCCTGGGCAACAGAGTGAGACCCTCATCTCTACAAAAATAAATAATGTTATCAAACAGCATCACATGAATGCTATAAAGAAATCTTTCCTAGCCAGGCTCGGTGGCTCAGGCTGTAATCCCACACTTTGGGAGGCCGAGGTGAGTGAATTGCCTGAGCCCGGGGTTTCGAGACCAGCCTGGGCAACTTGGCGAGACCTCATCTCTACAGTAAATCAAAAACTAGCCAGGCGTGGTAGCACGCGCCTGTAATTCCAGCTACCTGGAAGGCTGAGGTGGAAGGATTGCCAGAGCCCAGCAGTCGAGGCTGTGGTGACCAGGAGCGTGCCACTGCACTCCAGCCTGGGCAACAGAGTGAGATTCTGACTCAAAAAAAAACAAAAAAAAGCTGAGAAAAACAAGACAGGTAATTTTACATTAGATCACTGTGTCTGTCAAATAGTCAATAAGCCAACCTGTTATACTCATTCTCTTTATTGCATCTCCTTGCAATAATAAATAATAAGTCCATGGTGAACATTTGAAAAAACAAATTTGGTGAGATCATAGTCTTGTGCTTTTTTTTTTTTAGTGAGAAAGCAGAATTTATTGAGAGGATAGAAAAGCTCCCATAGTGGAAGGAGACCCGAAAGAGTTACCTGAGATCATACTTTTACGTCCCAGGCAGTGGACAGCAGAGACCATTACACCAAAAGAGACCTTGGAGATTAAGTAATTCCATGCTCCCAACTTTGCAGATGAAATGATAATCCAGAGTGGTCAGGTGCTAGTCCAAAATTATTTTTTTGGTTTGTTTGTTTGGGTTTTTTTTGAGTCGGAGTCCCACTCTGTTGCCCAGGCTGGAGTGCAGTGGCACAATCACAGCCACCACAACCTCGACCTGCTGGGTTCTGGTGATCCTTCTCCCTCAGCCTTCCAAGTGGCTGAAACTATAGGCATGTGCCATCACACCCGGCTGATTTTTTTTTATTTATTGTAGAGACGAGGTCTCACCAAGTTGCCCAGGCTGGTCTCGAATCCCTGGGCTCAAGCAATCCTCTCGCCTCAGCCTCTCAAAGTTCTGGGATTACAGGCTTGAGCCACCGTGCCTGGCCAAGTCCAAAATTATATAGTCAAAATTCTAACCAAGACTTTAAGTCTTTTGGTCAAAAATATAGGAATGTAAGTAAAAAGACAAGGAGTTACGCAGAATTGGTTTTGTTACTTGTTCTCTGGGTGAACTTGAACTTATTATTTATGTAATCCGAGTCTTTCTCTATCTGTAGACTTTGCATTCTAATACACACCTTGCAGAGTTGTTTGGAGGATAATATATAATGAAAAATGCGACTATTATGGTATGCTGGTAAATATTTAATAATAGGCTCTTGGGGTTGAGGCAGCAGCCTTGATTTATAGCATTTGATTATTTTCATGGTGTATTTATTTCTCCCCTGGCCAATTCCAAGCTAGCAACAGTTGAGCAACCAGTTGGCGAGATTCCTGACAACTTAACAATTGCCTCTCACAATCTCATATGAGCCAGCATGGGCCAGCTTCAGCACACCACTGAATGTGTAACACTTGGCATGTAACTGATACTCAATAAATAATAGCTGCCTTCTCATCCTCACCAGGCATAAGTTCTTTGTACCACACTATGTAACTATTATCTGATGAGCATTATTTGAATTCCTCAAGATATGAGAGCCATCATTGTATGTATCTATGTAAATAAAATGAACTTTCATTTGAAGATGGCTGCATAACACTTCATAGCATTTGAAGGTATATTTGAGATGCTCTTTCTAATAATGCTGGGTCTGTGAACTGCACAGAATTCACCATACATAACTCTGGTGGCTTCTCAAAGAGGCTGGCATTCTCCAGAGCAGCTAAAACTGAAGTACTCTGAAAACCTGAGGAGACCATAAAGCAGACGAGAAATGGTGATTTCAGTTAAGAACATTGAAGCAGGCCAGGCTCAGTGGCTCAGCCTATAATCCTAGCACTTTGGGAGGCCGAGGCAAGTGAATTGCCTGAGTCCACGGGATCGAGACCAGCTCGGGCAACTTGGCGAGACCTTGTCTCTACAATAATTAAAAAATTAGCCGGGCACGGTAGTGCACGCCTATAGTTCTGGCTATTTGGAAGATTGAGGTGGAAGGATCGCTGGAGCCCAGCAGGTTGACGCTAGAGTGGTTGTGAGTATGCCAGTGCACTCTAGCCTGGATAATGGAGTGAGACTTTCAACTCAAAAAAAAAAAAAAGTGTTGAAGCAAAAGAAGGTGCTTTTTTTTTTTAAATTATTTTTTTTGAGTTGGAGTCTCACTCTGTTGCCCAGGCTGGAGTGTAGTGGCATGCTCACGGCCACTGCAGCCTTGACCTGCTGGGCTCATACAATCCTCCTCAGTCTTCCAAATAGCTGGAAGTACAGGTGCATTCAACTAAGCCCAATTTTTTTGTTGCCTAGGCTAGTCTCGAATTCCTGGATTCACATAATCAATCCTCTTACCTCGGTTTCCCAAAGTGCTGGGATTACAGGCATGAGCCACCTCACCGGGTGTTACTTGCTTTAAATGTAAAGATGATCTATGGCCTTCTGTTTCTAGCCAAGAAGAAAGAACTGGTACAGAATTACCCTTCTTCTGTAAACAACTAGAAAACTGTCAAACGTATGAAACAACTGTTTTCAGACATTGGTACCATAGTACATTCAAGATTTCAATTCCTGAGAGAAGAGAAATAATTGAGATGAATTCTGCCTAGAGTAGGGTTGCTAGGTATAATACAGGACATCTAGTATATTATGTTATATTCAGATATTCAGCACATTGCTGTGAACAATGTTTAATAGAAGTATATATAAAACAGAATGTTGTGGCTGGGTTCAGTGGCTCAAGCCTGTAATCCCAGCACTTTGGGAGTCAGAGGCAAGAGGATTGCCTGAGCTCAGGGGTTCGAGACCAGTCTGAGCAACATGGTGAGACCTCGTCTCTACAATTAATAAAAAAAAAATTAGCCAGGCATGTAGCGCACTCCTGTAGTTCTGACTATTTGGAAGGCTGAGGCGGAAGGATCACCTGAGCCCAGTAGGTCAGGGCTGCGGTGACCATGAGCAGGCCACTGTACTCCAACCTGGGCAACAGAGTGAGGCTCCGACTCAAAATAAAATATAAAATAAAATAAAATGCTGTAATTTTATTGTATTTTCATTTGCTAAATCTGGTAAGTCTAGCTGAAGACACTTTTCATTATTTATTTGTTTATTTGCCAGTTTGTCTGTTTTTGAGTTAGGGTTTCCCTGTGTCACCCAGGCCAGAGTGCAGTGGCACAATCACGGCTCATTGCACCCTTGATCATCCTGGGCTCTGGCAATTTTTCTGCCACAGTCTCCTGAGTAGCTGCTACTACAGGTACATGTCACCGCACCCGGCTAATCTTTTTGTATTTTCTAGAGACGAGGACTCACTATGTTGCCCAGGCTGGTCTGGAACTCTTGGGCTCAAGCAATTTTCCCACCTCCGCCCCCTAAAGTGGTGGGATTATAGGTGCACCATCATGCCTGGCCTGGAGTCACTTTTTAGACTGTGACCCGGGGAGAGAAAACCCAAATTGTGCTCATTTCATTAGGATGAGAAAGTAGAAATTCTAGTTGGCTGAGGCTGAGGCAGCTAGAAGAATATCCAGGGCAGAAAACTGCAAGGGAGCAAACCACATAAAGAAGGAACTCAGAAATTTTGACAAGGACCTTTTTGATTTCTTGGTTGAATACTACTCTATTTATGCATGGAGTGAAACTCCACAAGACCCTCAGGTAAAGAACAGAGACTAAAGGGTTCACACAGGGATTGGGGATGCTTGGATTCCATTCATACAGGTCAGAAAATGTTCTTTGAACATTTTGAGCTATCAGAGGGAATCTGACAAGGTTAACACCTTAGGAGTAGAGCTACATTGATCCTAGAATAAAAGTAACACTAGTCTCAATATAACAAAGCTTTGAAAGAAGCTTCAAAAGAATCAAGGTAATCTCAAAGTTACTTAACTGCCTGCCAAAACAATTTCAACATTTTAAAAAGAGGACAACAATCTGGGCACAAGCCTGTAATCCCAGCACTTTAGGGCCGAGGTGAGAGAACTGCCTGAGCCCAGGGGTTCAAGACCAGCCTGGGCAACTTGGTGAGACAACGCCTCCACAATAAATCAAAAGATTAGCTGGGCATGGTGGTATATGCCTGCAGTTTCAGCTACTTGGAAGGCTGAGGTGGAAGGGTCACATGAGCCCAGCAGGTCGAGGCTGCAGTGGCCTTGAACATGCCACCGCAGTCAAGCCTGGGCGATAGAGTGAGACTCTGACTAAAAATAATAAATAAATAAATAATAAAAAAGGACAATAGTTGGGCATGATGTCTCATGCCTGTAATCCCAGAACTTTGGGAGGGTGAGGCAAGGAGGATTGCTTGAGCCAAGGAGTTCAAGACAAACCAGGGCAACAAACTGAGACTTCATCTCTACAAAAAGGGTAAAATATTCACTGGGTGTGGTGGTGGGCCCCTGTAGTATCAGCTACTTGGGAGGCTGAGGTGTAAAAATTGCCTGAGCCTAGGAGGTCAAGGCTGTGGTAAACCGTGATTGTGCCACTGTACTCCAGCCTGGGCAACAGAGGGAGAACTCAACTCAAAAAAAGAAAGAAAGCTGGGCTCGGTGGCTCAGCCTGTAATCCCGCGCCTTTGGGAGGCTGAGGTAAGTGGATTGCCTGAGGTTGCGGGTTCGAGACCCGCCTGGGCAGCAAGACCTCATCTCTACAATAAATCAAAAAATCAGCCGGGCGTGGTAGCGCATACCTGTAATTCCGTCTACTTGGAAGGCTGAGGCGGAAGGGTCGCCGGAGCCCAGCAGGTCGAGGCTGCGGTGGCCGGGAGCGGCCACTGCACTCCAGTCTGGGCGACAGAGTGAGACTCCAACTCAAAAAAAAAAAAAAAAAAATTACTAGATATACAATAGCAAATTGCAACCTGTTTCCAGGATTAAAATCAGAGAAACAGAACTATAAATGGCAGAAATGATGGAATTAGCTAACAAACATGGAAAAAAGTTATAAATATATTCAAGAATTTTTTTTTTTTGAGTTGGAGTCTCACTCTGTTGCCCAGGCTGGAGTGCAGTGGCACAATCATGTTTTACCACAGCCTTGACCTCCTGGGCTCAGTCAGTTCTTAATCTCAGCCTCCCAAGTAGCTGGGACTACAGGGACAGACCACCACATCCATCTAATTTTTAAAAATTATTTTTCTTTTTGTAGAGATGACATCTCACTTTGTTGCCCTGGTTTGTCTTGAACTCCTTGGCTCAAGTAATCCTCTTGCCTCACCCTCCCAAAGTTCTGGGATTACAGGCATGAGACATCATGCCCAACTGTTGTCCTTTTTTAATTTTATTTATTTATTTATAGTCAGAGTCTCACTCTATTGCCTTGGCTTGAGTGCGGTGGTATATTCATGGCCACTGCAGCCTCGACCTGCTGGGCTCCGGCAATCCTTCTGCCTCGGCCTTCCAAGTAGCCGGAACTACAGGTGCGTGCTATCATGCCCGGCTAATTTTTTTATTTATTGTAGAGATGAGTTCTCCTCAAGTTGCCCGGGCTGGTCTCAAATTCCTGGACTCAGGCAATCCTCTCGCTTCAGCTTCCCAAAGTGCTGGGATTATAGGCATGAGCCACAGTGCCTGACACCAATAATTTAAAGGAAAACTAATAACATGGGAAGAAAATAATAACTAGCCGGGCTCGGTGGCTCAGCCTGTAATCCCGTGCTTTGGGAGGCTGAGGTGAGT
>NW_007074574.1:335684-342654 GCF_000164805.1 Carlito syrichta | reverse complement strand
TTTTTTTTTTTTGAGTTGGAGTCTCTCTGTCGCCCAGACAGGAGTGCAGTGGCCGCTCCCGGCCACCGCAGCCTCGACCTGCTGGGCTCCGGCGACCCTTCCGCCTCAGCCTTCCGAGTAGCCGGAATTACAGGCATGTGCTACCACGCCCGGCTGATTATTTGATTTATTGTAGAGATGAGGTCTCGCCTGCCCAGGCGGGTCTCGAACCAGCGGGCTCAGGCAATCCACTCACCTCAGCCTCCCGAAGGCACGGGATTACAGGCTGAGCCACCGAGCCCGGCTTCTCCATTTCATTTAAGTCTGATATTGTGTACCATGAGCACATACAATCAAATGCACCGAGAAGTCAGGCAAAAATGGTCTGATTTATCAATTGCTGTGAGACATCCATAGAAAAAGTGAAGGTAGAGGCAGCCCCTCCGGGTCCCCTCCCACTGTGGGAACTTCTCTGTCCTCTCCATAAATCCTGCTTTTTCACTTAAAAGAGAAAAAATTTTAATTTAATTTTTTTAAGTGAGGGTAACCCAGAAAATATTGAATTTCTCTGAAAGAGTTCATTCTCAGAGGTCACAAGAAGATAATCAACTCTACTGTAAATCATTCAAGAAAATGCAGATCCATAAAACAAAGATTTTTCCTGAGTCACCCCATTTTAGAGATAGAGACTGATGGCTGAAACACCTAGCTGGCATTATCATTGCAGAGAGGGTGGGGAGGAATGGGACTTACACAGAAATGTTGCAGAGAGGTTCTTAAGTGTTTTTCCCTTGATATTATGTGCAAGAGTAATAATCTATTTTGTAAACTGGGCATGGTGGCTCATGCCTGTAATTCCAGCACTTTGGGAGGTAAAGGCTAGAGGACTGCTTGAGCCCATGGTTTAAGGATCAGTCTGGGCAACTTGGTGAGACCTGTCTCTACAAAAAATTAGCTGGGTGTAATGGCATGTGACTGTAGCTCCAGCTACTTGGAAGGCTGAGGCAGAAGGATCATCTGAGCCCAGCAGTTTGAGGCATCGGTGAGACTCTGACTCAAAAAAAAAAAAAACGGAAAGAAAAGGAAAGAATTTTGCTGCTAAAGGAACTTAATTTGTATCTAAGAAGTTTTGGCTTAGGTTCTACAAGGTCCGACAATTAGGTTTGTGAACCCTCCTACAAAAAGTGCTACAAGCTGGGCTCGGTGGCTCAGCCTGTAATCCCATGCTATGGGAGGCTGAGGTGAGTGGATTGCCTGAGCCCGCGGGTTCGAGACCTGCCTGGGCAGTGAGACCTCATCTCTACAATAAATCAAAAAATCAGCCAGGCGTGGTAGCACGTGCCTGTAGTTCCAGCTACTTGGAAGGCTGAGGCGGAAGGGTCGCCGGAGCCCAGCAGGTCGAGGCTGCGGTGGCCGGGAGCGGCCACTGCACTCCAGTCTGGGCGACAGAGTGAGACTCCAACTCAAAAAAAAAAGAAAAATTGCTACATATCTCATTCTGAATATCACCATGGTAACCTTCGAAGTATTCCCCTGGGGCAGCTATACACCAACACCAATGCTTAGTCCACCTGTTAAAGCAATGTTGGAACTATTTTTCTGGAATGGCCATCAAAGCTGTTGTCTTTTTGTGGTTGGGGTCTGAAATTTAAGCTCTCGAACTTGCCACTGTGTGCTTACATTGGCAGCACTGTTCAAATAACTGTATTGGAACACACTTTATACTCACCTGATCTGGCACCAATGACTTCTTGTTTTTTGAGTTGGAGTCTCACTGTCACCCAGGTTGGAGTGCAGTGGCACACTCACGGCCACTGCAGTCTCAATCTGCTGGGCTGAGGCGATCCTTCCACCTCAGACTTCCAAGTAGCTGGAACTACAGGCGTGTGCCACCAAACTTGGCTCATTTCTTGATTTATTGTAGAGACGAGGTCTCACCAAATTACCCAGGCTGGTCTCGAACTCAGAGACCAGGACTGGCTCAGGCATTCCTCTTAGCTTGGCCTTCCAAAGTGCTAGGATTATAGGCTTGGGCCACCCGATGACTTTTTTCTTTACCTGAAGATAAGGAAATGTTAAAAGAAAGGCATTTGATGACATTCATGACATCAAGTGTAATACGACGACAGCTCTGACAGCTATTCCGGAAAACGCGTTCTAAGATGGCTTTGACAGGTGGACTAGGCACTGGGGACCGTGCATATCTTCCCAAAGGGAGTACTTAGAAGGTGACCATAGTGATATTCACCAGTGAGGTATGTAACACTTTTTCTAAGGTGAGTTTGTGAAACTTAATTGTCAGACCTCGCATATCATTCTTTATAGCTTTCTTCTCGTCTTTCCACATATGAAAAGACATGTGTTTCCTCCTTAGCCTCTCAGATTTCCCCATCTCTCCTTTTCTTCCTCCTCTTCTCTCTCTCCTCATTCAAAATTTTCTTTGCTAAATCAACAATAGATAATTCACCAAGCTGTCATATCATTCTAACTTGGAAAATAAAAATTAACAGCAACCACTAAATAACTCATGCTTATTATCTCAAGATGAAAAGTAGAATCTCTGGTACCAGGCAAAATCTGACTGATTTGTTGGTTCGCCATGCAGTTAAGCTAGGTCCAACCTGCTCTAACACAGCTGTGTTGGATAGGGTGGGGCCAATCAGATTTTGTTTATTTAAACTAGCTGAATGAATTTTGGCCCCCCCCACCAAAAAAGCATGTTTTAAGAAGCATGCGGTAGGCACCTTGCCAAGAGAATACATTTTCTTCAATTGCCAAACTGGTTAATGAATAAAAAGAGCATCCAAGCCGGGCTCGGTGGCTCAGCCTATAATCCCGCGCTTTGGGAGGCTGAGGTGAGCGGATTGCCTGAGCCCGCGGGTTCGAGACCCGCCTGGGCAGCAAGACCTCATCTCTACAATAAATAAAAAAATCAGCCGGGTGTGGTAGCACGCGCCTGTAGCTCCAGCTACTTGGAAGGCTGAGACGGAAGGATCGCCGGAGCCCACCAGATCAAGGCTGCAGTGGCCAGGAGTGGCCACTGCGTGGGTGACAGAGTGAGACTCCAACTAAAAAAAAAAAAAGAGCATCCAAGGACATTCTCTTTTCACCATCATGTCCAATGGAACATTGAATTACATCATATGCTTAATTTAAACACAATTGGCTATGCCTAAGCCTTAGCATTGTTAAACACAACTTCAGAGTACAAAGAGATTCTGAAGAAGATGCCAAAAAATAAAATGAAATTCAAATTGAACTGTTTGCCACAGCCATACAGATTCAGGTCACATTCTCTTGCAAGGGACTAACATCTCTCCCAGAGATTGTCTTTTGTGAACAAGGTGAGAAGCCAACTGAGCCCATGCTGAAAGTCTTTTGTTCATACAGATAATTCTCAAAATTCTTTTTTTTTTTTTTTGAGTTGGAGTCTCACTCTGTCGCCCATGCAGTGGCCACTCCCGGCCACCGCAGCCTCGACCTGGTGGTCTCCAGCGATCCTTCCGCCTCAGCCTTCCAAGTAGCTGGAACTACAGACGCGCGCTACCACGCCCGGCTAATTTTTTGATTTATTGTAGAGATGAGGTCTCGCCAAATTGCCCAGGCAGGTCTCGAACCGCGGGCTCAGGCAATCTACTCACCTCAGCCTCCCAAAGGCGTGGGATTACAGGCTGAGCCACCGAGCCCGGCTTCAAAATTCTTATAATCAAATAGGGTGTGGGATGGGGAGGGAGAGAGAAATACTTGGAAAATACAAAAAGACAAAGCTCATTTGTATGGGAGAAGAGTGTAGAGAGAAAAGGAAAAAACAAAGAATAAGAAACAGACGTAGAAATACCGGGTGCAGTGGTACACACCTGTAATCCCAGAACTTTGGGAGGCTGAGGTTAGAGGATTGCCTGAGTTCAGGAGTTCGAGACCAGCCTGGGCAACATGGCAAGACCTCATCTCTACAATACATCAAGAAAAATTAGCTAGGTGTGGTGCACCTCTGTCCCAGCTACTTGGAAGACTGAGGCAGAAGGATCACATAAGCCCTGCAGGTCGAGGCTGTGGTAACCGTGTTCATGCCACTGCACACCAGCCTGAGTGAGAGAGTGAGACTGGAACTCAAAAAAAAAAAAAAGAACAGGTGGGCTCGGTGGCTCAGCCTGTAATCCTGCGCTTTGGGAGGCTGAGGTGAGTGGATTGCCTGAGCCCCGGGGTTCGAGACCCGCCTGGGCAGCGAGACCTCATCTCTACAATAAATCAAAAAATCAGCCGGGCGTGGTAGCGCATGCCTGTAATTCCAGCTACTCGGAAGGCTGAGGCAGAAGGATCGCCAGAGCCCAGCAGGTCGAGGCTGCGGTGGCCGGGAGCGGCCACTGCACTCCAGTCTGGGCGACTGAGGAGACTCCAACTCAAAAAAATAAATCAATAAAATAAAATAAATTTTATAGTTAGGCGTGGTGGCACATGCCTGTATTTCCAGCTACTTGGGAGGCTGAGGCAGAAGGATCACCTGAGCCCAGCAGGTTGAGTCTGCATGGCCATAAGTGTGCCACTGCACTCTAACCTGGGCAACAGTGAGACTCCCATTAAAAAAAAATGTTTTTTTTAAAGAAATCGACGTAGTCAAAAGAATGATGTATTGATTTATTTTTGTGGGGGTAAAAGGTTAATGAATTGATATAATCTTGCTCAGACAGTTTCTAATTGAGCCATTTTGACTGGCTGGGGAAAAAAGATAAGAAAAATATTTACCGTCCCAGAAGGTTTTACAACATTTATACAAAGATTTACTTTGAAATTTTAACTGTTCACCAAGCTTCTGGTTGAAAGTATTCAGGAGTATTCTGATTTTTTTTTTTTTTTTTTTTAGTTGGCACACTGCTCATGGCCACCACAGCTTCAAACTGCTGGGCTGAGATGATCCTTCCGCCTCAGACTTCCAAGTAGCTGGAACTACAGGCACACGCCACCATGCCCAGCTAATTTTTTGATTTATTGTAGAGATGACGTCTCGCCAAGCTGCCCAGGCTGGTGTGGAACCCATGGGCTCAGGCAATCCTCTCACCTTGGCCTCTCTAAATGCTGGGATTATAAGCATGAGCCACCGCACTGGGCTGATTTTTTTTTTTAATTGAGTCAGGGTCTCACACTGTTGCCCAGGCTGGAGTGCTCTGGCATCATCATGGTTCACTGCAAGCCTCAGCTTCCTTCTGCCTCAGCTTCCCAAGTAGCTGGGACTACAGGCATGTGCCACCATACCTGGCGAATTTTTTGATTGTTTGGAGAGATGAGATCTCACTATGTTGATTAGGCGGATCTCATACTCCTGGTTTTAGGCAATCCTCCTGCCTCAGCCTCCCAAGGTGCTGGGATTACAGGCATGAGCCACTGCATCCAGTCTCAGAATTATCCTGGGTACTGAACTGTAGATCACATAATAAGGAGTTGATTTCAGTGGTTTGGGAGGGGGGAAAAAAAAGAACATTATTTAAAGGCTCAGAAATAGCCGGGCTCGGTGGCTCAGCCTGTAATCCCACACTTTGTGAAGCTGAGGTGAGTGGATTGCCTGAGACTGCAGGTTCGAGACCTGCCTGGGCAACTTGGCAAGCCCTCATCTCTACAATAATTCAAAAAATGAGCCGGGTGAGGTAGCGCGCAACTGTAGTTCCAGTTACTTGGAAGGCTGAGTTGGAAAGATCGCTGGAGCCCAGCGAGTCGAGGCTGCGGTGGCGGGAGCAGCCACTGCACTCCAGTCTGGGCGACAGAGTGAGACTCCAACTCAAAAAAAAAAGGCTCAGAAACACCAAGTCAAAGATCTGATTACTGAAAAATAGTCTGGTAATAAGTCTCAATATGCCTACAAGTACAACAAATGGCATATACATATTTTCCCAAAATTTTCAGTCTTTTTACGAGCAGGGGCAATTCTTATGCTGGCAAATAGTAACAAATGTTTCTTAAACTGAGGAGAAGTAATCGAGGAAAGCAATCTTTAAAGCTATCAAATATTGAACAAGATATAGCTTTGGAATAAAAATACTCTGAAACACTATGTATTTTCATTTATAGTCTATGTCATTCAAAAAAATATTTTAATTTGAGTAAAATAAAGCCATGATATTTTTCATGATATATAGGTAGCTAAAACCTCAAAATAAGATGAAATGTGTATGCTTTATAAGACACCAAAGTGGAAAGAATATCAGATTTGTGTCAGTTGTGTGATTGCTCCAGCTGGGAGAGATCCAGCACCAGCCTTCATTTTTCTGAATCTCTTTCTTCTTCTTTTTTTTTTTTTTTTGAGTTGGAGTCTCGCTCTGTAGCCCAGACTGGAGTGCAGTGGCCACTCCCGGCCACCGCAGCCTCGACCTGCTGGACTCCGGCGATCCTTCCGCCTCAGCCTTCCGAGTAGCTGGAACTACAGGCACGCAATACCACGTCTGGTTAGTTTTTGTTTTATTATAGAGATGAGGTCTCGCCAATTTGCCCAGGCGGGTCTCGAACCCGTGGGCTCAGGCAATCCAGTCACCTTGGCCTCCCAAAGCATGGGATTACAGGCTGAGCCACCGAGCCCGGCCTACTTTTTTGATTTATTGTAGAGACAAGGTCCAAGTGAACATGAACATGCCACTGCACTCCAGCCTAGGTGACAGAGTGAGACTCTGACCCCCCCAAAAAATAATAAAATATTTATTGGGACTCTAGCATCTGTATAATTTTGGTATTGGTGTCTTGATTATTTCTTTGCATTTAAATTAAGATTTTCCTGTTTCTTTCTTTCTTTCTTTTTTTTTTTGAGTTAGAGTCTCACTTCGTCACCCAGACTGGAGGGCAGTGGCCACTCCTGCCACCGCAGCCTAGACCTGCTGGGCTCTGGCGATCCTTCCGCCTCAGCCTCCTAAGTAGCTGGAACTACAGGCACGCGCTACCACGTCCGGCTAATTTTTGGTTTATTGTAGAGATGAGGTCTCGCCAAGTTGCCCAGGTGGGTCTCGAACCC
>NW_007074574.1:333473-335391 GCF_000164805.1 Carlito syrichta | reverse complement strand
GGTCGAGGCTGCGGTGGCTGGGAGCGGCCACTGCACTTCAGTCTGGGCGACAGAGTGAGACTCCAACTCAAAAAAAAAAAAGAAAAAAAAGAAAAATTATCCAGGTATTATGGCACATGCCTGTAGTTCCAGCTAGTTGGAGGGCTGAGGTGGAAGGATCACCTGAGCCCAACAGCTCAGGGATGCAGTGACTGTGAGTGTGCCACTGCACTCCAGCCTGGGTGACAGAGTGAGACTCCAACTTAAAAAAAAAAAAAGAAAAAGAAAATGTAGTTTATTTAGAAAGCAAATTAGAGAGAGAGAGAAAGAGGAGATTCAACACCCCCCCAAGTTAGGAGAACGGGCCAAAGCCTGGAAATGTGGCAACAGCCACAGCTCAAAGAGCACATGGCCATACCAGAGTCTAGTAAGGCAATGGCGGTGAAGGTCTGGCAATGGCCTAAGTGGTTTTCAATTGTATTGATTATTTTCACGACTATGTTATGAGATTCTGGATTATATTTAAATCTTCTCTTTTAGCAGATCTCCTATGACACAACACCAGTAAGGGAAGAAGGTGATGCCAGGAGGTATGCAAGTTCAAGTTCCCTGCTTGACTTCCCTTGAGCTCTGGGAAGCAGAGACTATCTCATCATTGCTGGGAATTTAGGTGTCTCACCAGGTCTCCTTTGACACTATTGGGCCCAGGAAGCCTAGTTAGCACTGGAATGTAGTCAAAGCCTTCGCTTCCCACTCAGCCCTCTCTTATACCACTTTGGCAGGAAGGAGCACCTCATTATTGCTGGGTGGGCATGGGAGTCATGGCTTCCCATAAAGTCTTGACTGACACCTTGGGCAGAGGTCAGAGGGTGGTCTTATTACTTAATGTAGGGATAAAAGTCTCAACTCCCCTCTTGGTCTTCTCGAACACCTTGGGCAGGGAAAGGGAGATGGGTGGGAACTGCTTTGTTATGGCTGGACAAGACCATAAGTCTAGGCTCCACATTTGTTCTTTGCTAGTGTGGGTGTGGGTGGTTCACATTTTTCCTGTGGTATTTGGCTAGAGTAGAACAATTATTTTATTATTATTATTATTTTGAGTTGGAGACTCACTCTGTCGCCCAGGCTGGAGTGCAGTGGCACACTCATGACCACTGCAGCCTCGACCTGCGGGGCTCAGGTGATTCTTCTGCCTCAGCCTTCCAAGTAGCTGGAACTATAGGACCATGCCACCACGTCCGGCTAGTTTCTTGCTTTGTTGTAGAGATGAGATCTCGCCAATTTGCGTAGGCTGGTCTTGAACCCACGGGATCAGGCAATCCTCTCACCTCAGCCTCCCAAAGTGCTGGGATTATAGATGTGAGCCACCGCGCCTGGCCTTAGAACAATTATTGTCTAAAAGTTATCTGTTTTGCTAGGTTGTATCTTTTAAAAAAAAATTAATGATTGACATAGTAATTGGATGTATTTATGGGTACAATGTGATGTTTGATACTTTTATACATTATATCATGATCAAGCTAGGATAATTAGCATTTCTATCACCTTCAATATTCATCTTTTTTTTTTTTTTAAGTCTAGGGTCTCACTCTGTTGCTCAGGCTGGATTGCAGTGGCACAATCAGGACTCACCACAGCCTTAACCTTCTGGGCTCAGGTGATCTTTCTGCCTCAACCTCCCAAGTAGCTGGGGCTACAGGTACACTGCCATGCCCAGCAAATTTTTTAAAAATTTTATGTAGAAGCCGGGCTCGGTGCTCAGCCTGTAATCCTGCACCTTTGGGAGGCTGAGGTGAGTGGATTGCCTGAGCCTGTGGGTTCAAGACCTGCCTGGGCAGTGAGACCTCATCTCTACAATCAATCAAAAAATGAGCCAGGTGTGGTAGTGCGCGTCTGTAGTTCCAGCTACTTGGAAGGCTGAGGCGGAAGGATCGCCGGA
>NW_007074574.1:325080-333301 GCF_000164805.1 Carlito syrichta | reverse complement strand
ATTTATGTAGAGACAAGGTCTCACTGTGTTACCCAGGCTGGTCTCGAAATCCTGGGCTCAAACAGTCCTCCCCGCTCAGACTCCCAAAGTGATAGGATGACAGGCGTGAACCACCATACCCAGCCTAGAAATTTCGTATATTTATTTTATATACAATATCCAAGGCCTTTAGCTATACTTAGCAGGTGAAATAGGAAGATGTGTGCCTACTCCATTTTGTCCTGGAACCAGAAACTTGGAATCAGATTTCTGTGATTTTGATCTCACTGCTGTGGCATTATAAAGCAATGGTTCCAAATGGACATTAAAACCCACATACTAGCCGGGGTCGGTGGTTCAGCCTGTAATCCCGCGCCTTTGGGAGGCTGAGGTGAGTGGATTGCCTGAGTCCACAGGTTCGAGACCCGCCTGGGCAACTTGGCGAGACCTCATCTCTACAATAAATCAAAAACTAGCCGGGCGTGGTAGCGCGCGCCTGTAATTCCGGCCTCTCGGAAGGCTGAGGCGGAAGGATCGCCAGAGCCCAGCAGGTCGAGGCTGTGGTGACTGGGAGCGGCCACTGCACTCCAATCTGGGCGGCGGAGTGAGACTCCAACTCAAAAAAAACCCCACATACTTTTTATTGCTAACATCCACCACCCTGAAGTTCCAGTTCATCTAGCTGGGTTTAAGGGGTTTAAGCCCACACCCAACACCACACAGTTTTCCTCTTCCTGTTCAGTGCAGCAGGTGGCAAATGAGGCAATTCTGATGCCATAAATCTAAATTTTCCGGGTGTTGGGTTGTTTGCCTCTGACTTGAGAAGGGTGGTCCCACCAGCTGTGTTTCTTTAGGGAATATAGTCACCAAGACAAGATCTCAATTCTCTATCACGAAGGCTCCACCTGCTTTCTTTTTTTTTTTTTTTTTTTTTTGACTCGGGGCATCATTCTGTCTCCCAGTCTGGAATGCAATGACACGATCATGGCTCACTGCAGCCTCAACCTTCTGGGCTCAGGCAATCCTTTTGCCTCAGCCTCCTGAGTTGTCAGGACTACGGGTGCATGCAACCACACTTGACTAATTTTTAAATTTTTGGAAGGGATGAGGTCTGGCTATGTTGCCCAGGCTAGTCTTGAACTCCTGGGCTTAGGCAATCCTCCTCCCTTGCCTTCAAAAGTGTTGCCCAGATTGGTCTTGAACTCCTGGGCTTAGGCAATCCTCCTCCCTTGCCTTCAAAAGTGCTGGGATTATAGGTATGAGCCACCACATCTGGCCTCCACCTGCTTTCGTGGCATTTTAGAGGTTAACTGACACTTTATCTCTTGCAGATAAGTTCTGTGTTGGGATCGGAGAAAAAGCCAATCATTTTTACATATTTCTTTTTTTTTTTTTTTTTGAGTTGGAGTCTCACTCTGTCACCCAGACTGGAGTGCAGTGGCCGCTCCCGGCCACCGCAACCTCAACCTGCTGGGCTCCGGCAATCCTTCCACCTCAACCTTCCAAGCAGCTGGAACTACAGGTGCGCCACCACACACAGCTAATTTTTTTTTTTATTGTAGAGATCAGGTCTCACCAAGTTGCCCAGGCAGGTCTTGAACCCGTGGGCTCAGGCAATCCACTCACGTCGGCCTCCTAAACTACTGGGATTACAGGCTGAGCCACCGAGCCCGGCCACTTTACATATTTCAAATGTACTTTTTTTTTTTTAGTTGGAGTCTCACTCTGTCACCCAGACTGTCACCCAGACTGGAGTCTCACTCTGTCACCCAGTGGCACACTCCTGGCCACCGCAGCCTTGACCTGCTGGGCTCCAGTGAACCTTTTGCCTCAGCCTTTCAAGTAGCTGGAACTACAGGTGTACGCTACCATGTCCGGCTAGTTTTTGATGTATTGGAGAGATGAGGTCTTGCCAAGTTGCCCGGGCGGGTCTCAAACCTGCAGGCTCAGGTAATCCACTCACCTCGATCTCCCATAAGTGGTGGGATTACAGGCTGAGCCACTGAGCCTGGCCTTAAATGTACTTTCTAACAGCCAAGTCAAGCACTTCAAGCCTACCTCTTCTCTGTTGGCACACATTTCTGTAGTACTTGGGGCTACTGCTTAAGGAGGTGCAGTTTGTGCATTGCACAGAGGCACCCAGCCAATAGGACAAAAGGGAGCTAAGATCCAGCCCAAGCTCTTCTTGCCAAATCATGCACCCACAGGGCTGCATCACCCAGAGGAGGCGCCTTTTTCAAATTTGCACAAAGGCTTCCTATAAGCAATCAGCTGGGTCCTAAACCTAACAATGGCAGTATTGCAACATCTCAAAAGAAGCATTCTCTTGTATTCTATAAACTCATTATACTTGAATATTCATTTGATACTCATGCATAATTTATATCATCACTTCAAAATAATTTATTTTCAGATTTTCAGGCCTATTAAAATGAGCTGCAAATTATCTGAACACACACACACACACACACGCGCACACACACACTGAAAATTTTGGCCCGAATCAAATTGGCTTTTTAAAGTGATTTTCCATTATCTCCCCGGGACCACACCTTCCTATCAGTGAAGGTGTTAATTATTAGGTACTGGGCAGTTAACATACGCTTCCTGATGTGCACTATTCCCTGCCCCTCAGCTATGAACACATCCCTTTTTTCACTCACTGATATGTTACAAATCGGTATGTTCTTCCAAGCAATTGAAAATTCCTGCCATTTGGGAGTGTGTGCAACACTGAATAAGCCTGGATACTAAAACTTCAAACAGGTGACTAAATAATTGTAAGAAGGGGTCTCTTTTCTTGTCTATTTAGCCAGCTAGTGGCCACGTGAGAATATTTTTCTTCTCAGAATAAGAGCACCAAATTTCTTGTATCAAAGTAACTTATAAAATTTATTATTGGTCCTAGTCTTACTATAAACTGAGTGTTGACTTAGGGGTGAAGAAGACATTCTCCTCTTCTTTCCTCTTAAGACGTTCTCCTCTGACCAAAACTTTAGTCAGTATCTTCTGAGTTCTCTGCTTGACTAACGCCAAAACTGAGACTTTTCTCGCTATTTTTGTAGAATCCGCTTTGACCAAGAATTCTGCTAAATCAATGTATCGAAGATTTCCCACCCTTGATGTGTCTGACCAGCCTCAATCATTTTGGCCTGCCTTGGCAATAATCCTATCAAGTCGGGTTAGCCAGAAACCCCTTATGCCTGTTTCCTCTTAGTAATTTTCCATCCACCGACTGCCACTCTGCTTTTTGGTTACAAAGAGGATTACCCACTTGTCCTTGCTGGAGTTGAGTCCTGTCTCACTCTCATGCCGTCAGGACTTATTGCAGTGTTTCCTATTCCTATCACCAGGCTTGTTCCTCTTGAGTTTAATCTGCCAAATATTTGGATAATATTTTTCCTTTAATATGTATAAAACAGTTAGCTCATATCAAGACAAATAACAAGAGGGCATCCAAGCACACGGTGGACTCAATATATCATACTGAGCCGGGTGTGGTAGCTCACGCCTGTAGCACTTTGGAGGCAGAGGCAAGAGGATTGCCTGAGCTTAGGGGTTCGAGACCAGCCTGGGCACCTTGGCGAGACCTCATCTCTATAATAAATCAAAAAATAAGCTAAGCGTATAGCTCCTGCTTGTAGTTCCAGCTACTTGGAAGGCTGAGGCCGAAGGATCGCCTGAGCTCAGCAGGTTGAGGCTGCGGTGGCCGTGAGCGTGCCACTGCACTCCAGCCTGAGTGACACAGATTCCAACTCAAAAAAAAAAAAAATAGAACGGAGGATCTTACAGTGTTGCCCGGGCTGGATTCAAACTCCTGGGCTCTAGCTATCCTCCAGCCCCAGTTTCCTGAGTAGCTGGTACTTTAAACATTCTAAATTTCATACTTTTCAAAGAAGTACAAATACAGCTTGAGCGAATCCTCTGAGTTGCATTTTTTTTCTTTCAACCATTAACTTTCATTTTACCAACACATTTAAAACTTTTTTCTCCTTCATGTGGAAATTGATTTCTTATCCAGTGATCTCTTCTTTCTCAAACATAATCATTTGTAATAGCATAGACAAAAAGTCTATAAATAGCCATATTCTTTTTGCAAAGCACTGTCATGCCAAAAAAAGGGTCTTTTTTGAAAATCCATTGTAAAGAAAAATAAAATCAATTCACTTTCTCTCTTTTTTTTTTTTTTGAGTTGAAATTTCACTGTCACCCAGGCTGGAGGGCAGTGGCATGCTCCCGGCCACGGCAGACTTGACCTGCTGGACTCAGGTGATCCTTCGTCCTCAGCCTTCCAAATAGCTAGAGCTACAGGTATGTACCACCATGCCCAGCTAATTTTTTTTTAATTGTAGAGATGAGGTCCACCAAGTTGCAAAGGCTGGTCTCGAACCTGTAAGCTCAGGCAGTCCTCTCACCTTGGCCTCCCAAAGTGCTGGGATTATAGACCTGGCCACTGCTCATGACCAAAATCAATTTACTTTCTATACATTATATTTTAGTAGTTAGGAGTAAGCAGAATACATTTTTTATTATTTTCATACTAATGATGTACAAAAACTTTTTTTTCTTTTTGAGTTGGAGTCTCACTCTGTTGCCCAGGCTAGAGTGCAGTGGCATGTTCACGACCATAGCAGACTCGACCTGCTGGGCTCAGGCGATCCTTCCGCCTCAGCCTTCCAAGTGGCTGGAACTACAGGCACACACCACTAAGCCCGGCTAATTTTTTTTTGACTTGGAGTTTCACTCTGTCACCCAGACTGGAGTGCAGTGTCTGCTCCCGGCCACCGCAGCCTCGACCTGCTGGGCTCTAGCGATCCTTCTGCCTCAGCCTTCCAAGTAGCTGGAACTACAGGAGTGAGCTACCATGCCTGGCTAATTTTTTGATTTATTGTTGAGATGAGGTCTTGCCAAGTTACCCAGGCAGGTCTCGAACCTGTGGACTCAGGTAATCCACTCACCTCAGCCTCCAAAAGTGCTGGGATTATAGATATGAGCCACCATGCCTGGCCTGGATGCTTATAATCTTATGTCGAATAGTTCTTAGACAAGTCTTCAGATGCCTCCAAACGTCAGAACCAATAATTCCTAATTTACAGGTATAGAAACTGGGAAACAAACAAATAACTTATGCAAAATAACAAAGCTAATCTGTGGATCGCCTAATTCCTTACCCAGATCTTCCTGATTCAAAACTCATGCTTGCCGGGCTCGGTGACTCAACCTATAATCCCGCGCCTTTGGGAGGCTGAGGTGAGTGGATTACCTGAGCGCGCGGGTTCGAGACCCGCCTGGGCAGCGAGACCTCATCTCTACAATAAATCAAAAAAAATCAGCCGGGCGTGGTAGCGCGCGCCTGTAATTCCGGCTACTTGGAAGGCTGAGGCGGAAGGATCGCTGGAGCCCAACAGGTCGAGGCTGCGGTGGCCGGAAGCGGCCACTGCACTCCAGCCTGAGCGACAGAGTGAGACTCCAACTCAAAAAAAAAAAAACAAAAACAACTCACGCTTTTAGCTGTACCTCCAACGAAATCCTTTCCTTTCAGGAGACTCAGAGGAAAAGAAACCTTTTTTTCTTTTGTTTGTTTTTTTGCTTCAGCCTTTTGAGTAGCTGAATCTACAGGTGCCTGCCACCACATCTAGCTAATTTTAAAAAATTTTTTTGTAGAGATCGTATGGCTATATTGCCCAGGCTGGTCTCGAACTCCTGGGCTCAAGCAATCCTTTTGACTCAGCCTCCCAAAGTGGTGGAATGATAGGTGTGAACCATTGCGCCCAGACAAGAAGCCTTTTCTATTGTAAAGATGTACATTCGGCTTCTATAACCTTGGGCAAAGTACTGAACTACCTGGGGGTGGCCTCTGTACCTTGTTTGGTTCCTGGACCAGAAGTCACAAAATTCTCCGGCTCCACCCATATATACTAGATCAGAAGCCCCTGGAGATGTGGCCCAGGGATCTGTGTTTTAACAAGTCCTCCAGGTGGTTCAGCTGTGCACGACATTTTGAGAACCACTGAACTAAGATATGTGACCTTGAACAAATGCATGCAACAACTCTGAACTTCAGTCACCAGCGCAAAAATTCTATGGTATTTCTATGACTTAACATCTGAATTATTAATAGCAGGATAGATTGGATTCACATGCCTCATTTTGAGAACTGATACCCAATAAAGTGAAGAAGGAGAAAGCAAATGTGTAGGACAAAGAGGACATCCTCTTATATAGCTCACAATTGGTCAAAGCAGCAATTATGTTTGTGGCGATTTATGGCACTGATGTCTGTGACATCCCAAATTAGACCGTCTTTTTTGGAGTCACTCTGAATGCAACTAGTTCTTTGGAAATTTAAAAATTTATTAGGCGACTTGGAGCTCAGCTCAAAGAAAAATCAATTAAAAATATGCTTTCTGTTTCCTTAGCCCTGCCTTAAGTCATTCAGGAGACAGTTTCTGGGAATAAAATCTAATAGATCTTTTTTGTAAACTGGAACAAAGTAATATCTCATTTCCCAGGAGTTAAAACCATTCCCTCCCCACCCTGGAGATGACATATATTTTGGGATCCATTTCAACCAAGGATGACATAGCCAGCCTTCCAGGTAGCTTCAGAAACTCATGTTTCCCCAGCTTAGCAATGACTCAGCGGACAGCAGGGAGTATGAATGGCCTTAAGTGCCATACTGGCGCCAAGGGTCATATTATCATTATTTATTAAGCATTTTACTTGCCCTGAGCCCAAGTCTCTGTAACTCCATTCTTATGGAGCACATGGTTTGGGTCAAAAATCTTGTTGTTAGATCATCCTTGAGGTTAGAAAATACACCATTTTTCATCAGTGGGGTTGAAGCTACAATCACCAAAATATCTGTACATAGTAACCATTCAATGAATATATGTCAAATGAAATAATGAGTTAACTAAAATAGTTCCCATGCTTAAATTTGGTGTGTGAATAACTGAGACAGTTCTACAGTATTTTGAACACCAACTTGCCTATTTCTTTTATGATGGAGAAGGATGTTAGCATGTTCTGAATACTAGGTACAAATTTATCTCATTTAATCCTCACAACAACTGTGAAGTCGGGGTGGCTACCTCTTTTGCAGATGACAAAACTGAGGCCAAGATTTTTAAAATTGAATAGCCGAGCCGGGCTCGGTGGCTCAGCCTGTAATCCCGCGCCTTTGGGAGGCTGAGGTGAGTGGATTGCCTGAGCCCGCGGGTTCGAGACCCGCCTGGGCAGCGAGACCTCATCTCTACAATAAATCAAAAAATCAGCTGGGCGTGGTAGCGCACGCCTGTAATTCAGGCTAATTCGGAAGGCGGAGGCAGAAGGATCGCCGGAGCCCAGCAAGTCGAGGCTGCGGTGGCCGGGAGCGGCCACTGCACTCCAGTCTGGGCGACCGAGTGAGACTCCAACTCAAAGAAATAAAAATAAAAATAAATAAATTAATTAAAAAAATAAATAAATAAAATTGAATAGCCGTAAATGGCAGATCCAGGATTGGAACATAATTCTAATACTGAACTTCAGCAAAATTGCTCCTCTGAATTGGGACTAGATGGTTGAATATTCAATATTTGCACCCAAAGTTGTTTCTGCTTTTTTTTTTTTTTGAGTCAGAGTCTCACTCTGTTGCCCAGGCTGGAGTGCAGTGGCATGCTCATAGCCACCGTAGACCTGACCTTCTGGGTTCAGGTGATCTTCTGCCTCAACGTTCCAAGAAGCTGGAACTACAGGTGTGTGCCACCATGCCCAGCTAATTTTTTTTCCCCCATTTATTGTAGTGATGAGGGCTTGCCAAGTTGCCCAGGCTGGTCTTGAACTTCAGGGCTAAGACAATCCTCTCACCTCTGCCTCCCAAATGACTGGGATTATAAGAGTGAGCCACTATTCCCGGCCTGCTTCACTGTGTCTCTTGACCTAGAAAAAAACATTTCCCTTAATTTTTTTGTTATCCTTCCTTTGCTTCCTTTTTTTGTTATTTGTTTTTTGCTTTTTTAATTTTTTTTTTTTTTTTTTGGTTGGAGTCTCACTCTGTCGTCCAGGCTGGAGTGCAGTGGCACGTTGCTCATGGCCACCACAGCTTTGATCTGCTGGGCTCTTTTTTTTTTTTTTTGAGTTGGAGTCTCACTCTGTCACCCAGACTGGAGTGCAGTGGCCGCTGGACTCCGACGATCCTTCCACCTCAGCCTTCCAAGTAGCCGGAATTACAGGCATGCGCTACCACGCCCGGTTGATT
>NW_007074574.1:321871-325060 GCF_000164805.1 Carlito syrichta | reverse complement strand
TTTATTGTAGAGATGAGGTCTCGCTGCCCAGGCAGATCTCGAACCCACGGGCTCAGGCAATCCACTCACCTCAGCTTCCCAAAGGCGCGAGATTACAGGCTGAGCCACCGAGCCCGGCTGCCTTTGCTTTCTTTATGGTTTAATACATGTCTGTGTCTATGCATGCTGAAAATATATCATTAACTTTGCTGTAGAACTTTGTGCATATGGTATTATACTGCAAATTTCCTAAGCTTTTAGTCACTATGTTGCCCAGGCTGGTCTCAAATTCCTGGGCTCAAGCGATCCTCTCTCTTGACCTTCCAAAGTGTGAGGATTATAGGCGTAAGCCACCACGCCTGGCCTAAATTGCTTATTTATTTATTTATTTATTTATTTATTTACTTGAGTTGGAGTCTCACTCTGTCGCCCAGACTGGAGTCCAGTGGCCACTCCTGGCCACCGCAGCCTCAACCTGCTGGGCTCCGGCGATCCTTCCGCCTCAGCCTTCCAAGTAGCAGGAACCACAGGCATGCGCTACCATGCCTGGCTAGTTTTTGATTTATTGTAGAGACTAGGTCTCGCCAAGTTGCCTGGGTGGGTCTCGAGCCCGCAGGCTCAGGCAATCCTCTCGCCTCAGCATCCCAAAGTGCTGGGATTACAGGCTGAGCCACTGAGCCCGGCCCTAACTTATGTTTTAAATTTGACATTACATTACTGAGATTTATCCATTTTTGTCACATAGAGCAAAAGTTCATTTATTTTTCACTGCTGTATAATATCCCACTGAATGAACATGCATGATCTATTGCCTATTCTGACAGTAGGCATTTGACTTGTTTCCAGAGTTTGACCATCACAAACAGTGCTACCATGTACATTCATGTGCACGTCTCCTGATTAACATGTATAAGTTTTGTTTTGTTTTGTTTTGTTTGAGTTGGAGTCTTACTCTGTCGCCCAGGCTGGAGTGCAGTAGCAAGCTCACGGTCAATGCAACTTTGACCTGCTGGGCTCAGGTGAGCCTTCCACCTCAGCCTTCCAAGTAGCTGGAACTGCAGACATGTGCCACCAGGGCCGGCTAATTTTTTGATCTATTGTGTAGATGAGGTCTCACCAAGTTGCCCTGGCTAGTTTTGAACCCCTGGACTCAGGCAATCCTCTCACCTCGGCCTCCCAAAGTGCTGGGATTGCAGGCTTGAGCCACCGTGTTCGGCCTGTACAAGTTTTTCTTTAGGTATATGCTAGAAGTAAATTGCTGAGTCATAGAATACATATTCACCTTGACAAGGTAGTGACAAGTTGTTTTCTAAAGAGTTTGGGTCTCAGCCTTAGCGCCATCTTCTTAGAAACCTCCGAGCCTTGAGGGCCAAGTGGAGGAAGAAGCGAATGCACAGGCTGAAGCGCAAAAGAAGAAAGATGAGGCGGAGGTCCAAGTAAAAACCTCTAGCTTATGCACCCGTGGAGGTCACAGGAGCAGAAACATGGAATGCTAGGGGCTCGGACACTGGTACAAGTTGTCGGACCGCACGCTAACTTGTCTTTCAAGGAATCTAGAACTCCATGCCATCTGATCTTCAAGACCACCCCTGAGAGACCCATCTTGCGCATCATACCAAAACAGTCCTTGTTGCTCCTTGGCCCTGGACCTGTGACATCCTGTGTTGAGTTGTGGCCGAGTGTAGCGAGTGTACAGTAAATCATCTCTTCTGCTGTCTTAGCTGAAGAATAAAAAAAAAAAAGTTTGGACCAGTTCTCACTGCTACCAGCAATGATTAAGCATTTATATATTCTCCTGACACTTGATTTTGTCACTTTTAATGTTTGCCAGTATGGTGGGTGGAAATGGCGTCTTATAGATTTAATTTGTAGTTTCTGCATAATTAATTACATAGACTATCTTCTTAAATGTTTATGGTTTTTCTTCCTCTCTCTTTTTTTTTTTTTTTTGAGTTGGAGTCTCACTCTATTGCCTATGCTGGAGGACAGTGGCACGCTCACAGCCGCCGCAGCCTTGACCTGCTGGGCTCAGGTGATCCTTCTGCCTCAACCTTCCAAGTAGCTGGAATTACAGGCATGCACCCCCATGCCCAGATAATTTTTTTGATTTATTGTAGAGATGAGGTCTCACCAAGTTGCCCAGGCTGGTCTTTAACCTATGGACTCATGCAATCCTCTCACCTCGGCCTCCCAAAGTGCCGGGATTATAGGCTTGGGCCACCGCACCTGGCCCTCTTATTTTAATTTTGAGTTGGAGTCTCATTCTGTCACCCAGGCTAGAGTGCAGTGGCATGCTCACGGCCACCACAGCCTCAACCCGCTGGGCTCAAGTGATCCTTCCACGTCAGTCTTCCAAGTAGCTGGAACCACAGACGTGAGCCATGACACCCAGCTAAGTTTTTGACTTATTGTAAAGATGAGGTCTCACCTAGTTGCCCAGGCTGGTCTCGAACCCCTGAGTTCAGGCAATCTGCTTGCCTCCACCTCCCAAAGTGCTGGGATTACAGGTGTGAGCTATGGTGCCCCGGCTCAGTTCATATCTTTAGCTTACTAATTCTATCTTTATTTTTATCTCAATTTTTCTGTATTTGCAATGTGGATAAGGAATTGAAGATGCCTGAGTAACAATGAATCAAATGAAGAGTAAGGGGCAACATGAGTGATCCAAGAGAGGAGACTCCATATTTGAAAGCCCAGAAGTCAGTGAGGATGTGGTGTGTTTGAGAAACCAACAGAAATCTCATGCACTGCAGTGTGAAAATTCAAGCATTGACTTAAAGGTGAGAGAGATCAGAAAGTTGTTTTTTTTTTTTCCCAGATTCTCACTCTGTCACCCAGGCCGAAGCCGCCATAGCCTGGACCTGCTAGGTTTAGTTGATCCTCCGCCTCAGCCTTCTAAGAAGTTGGAACTCCAGGCACATACTGCCACACCTGGCTAAAGAGATCAGAAACTGAAACAAATTCCAGGGTGGACTACTCTATTTTTTTTGTTTAGACTGTCCTTTGGTAACTTCAAGGTACTTGAAAACTTGTTACATGACTTCTGAATCCCTCAATCACATAAGAATATACAAAGTTTGAGGCCGGTCACGGTGGCTCACGCCTGTAATCTCAGCAATTTGGGAGGCAGAGACGAGAGGATTGCCTGAGCCCATGGGTTTGAGACCAGCCTGGGCAACTTGACAAGACCTCATCTCTACAATAAATCAA
>NW_007074574.1:316558-321670 GCF_000164805.1 Carlito syrichta | reverse complement strand
GCCCAGGCGGGTCTGGAACCCGCAGGCTCAGGCAATCCACTCACCTCGGCCTCCCAAAGCGCAGGATTACAGGCTGAGCCACCGAGCCCGGCCAAGAAAGAATTTTAATTCTTTCCTCAGTTCTCCTCTCTGTCTTCTTGAATCCCTTGGTGGAGTCAGAAACCAGATTTTGCATGATGGAGAGGATTAAGGAAGGTGGGAGCACCAAGTGGGAGAAGAAGAGAAGAAAGCCCCTATACCAACCCTGTCCTCCACACGCTGCCAGGTCATATTGGGCCCCAGTGTGGTAATGGTCTCAGTTTAGTTTCAGATCAAGGCCAGGCACGGTGGCTCACGCCCATAATCCCAGCACTTTGGGAGGCAGATGTGAGAGAATTGCCTGAGCCCACAGGTTCCAGACCTGCTGGGACAACTTGGTGGGACCTCATCTCTACAATAAATCAAAAATTAGCTGGGTGTGGTGGTATACACCTGTAGTTCTAGCTACTTGGAAGGTTGAAGCAAAAGGATCGCCTGAGCTCAGCAGGCTGAGGCTATGGTGGTCCTGAGCTTGCCACTGCACTCCAGCCTGGGTGACAGAGTGAGACTCCGACTCAAAAAAAAAAAAAAAAAAAATTCAGATCAAGCTTGGTGTTTTGATGGTTATAGGGAGCTAAATATTTTTAAAATATTGAACTGAAAATGTGCTTGCCCTTTGAAGTTACTGTAATAATTTCCATTGCCCAAAAAGGAACCAAAAAGTCATTGAAACTGCCGGCACTTTCATCCAAGTGTCGAGAAGACTCAGTCTCGTGAAGAGTTAAAGGAACAGCGAGAGACAGAAATTAAGTTGTGCAGGAGTGAAGGAGATTGTCTCCTCCCCTCTCTCAAGGTTCAATAATTTGAGTGTATAAGTCAAGCTGACAATAGATTAACAAGAAAAAATTATACAAATTTATTAACATGCACGTGGACAAGGCTGTCTTCCAAATATTAGGCTAAAAAAAAGAAGCCGGGCTCGTTGGCTCAGCCTGTAATCCCGCGCCTTTGGGAGGCTGAGGTGGGTGGATTGCCTGAACCCGCGGGTTTGAGACCCGCCTGGGCAGTGAGACCTCATCTCTACAATAAATCAAAAAAAAATCAGCCGGGCTTGGTAGCGCATGCCTGTAATTCTGGCTACTTGGAAGGCTGAGGCGGATCGCTGGAGGCCTGCAGGTCGAGGCTGCTGTGGAGCGGCCACTGCACTCCAGTCTGGGTGACAGAGTGAGACTCCAACTCAAAGAAAAAAAAAATTAAAAAAGAACCAGATGATTGAAGGTTTTTGGCTTTTTTGAGTGTGGGTCTCACTCTGTCATCCAAGCTGGAATGCGATAGCACAGCCACAGCTTACTGCAGCTCCATCTCCTTGGCTTAGGTGATTCTTCTGCCTCAGCCTCCTGAGTAGCTGGGACTACAGGCACGCACCACCACACCTAGCTAATTTTGTGATTTTTGTAGAGATAAGGTCTTGCTATGTTGCCTAGGCTTGTGTTGAACTCTAGGGCTCAGGCAATCATCCTGCCTGGCTCTCCCAAAATATAGGATTACAGGTGTGAGCCACTGCATCTGGCCTGAGGTTTTTCTACTCTATAAAAGGAATAGAGGCTTGGAACCTCTATTCCTCTATTCTAGAGCCACAGGTTATGGAAGGAAGAGAGAAAAAAGACATGGCAGGCAAAGACTGAGTTGTTGTGCAGATAAAACCTCACAGGTCCTGGGAGTGGTGGATCACGCCTGTAAACCCAGCACTTTAGGAGGCGGAGGGGAGGATGACCTGAGCCCAAGGGTTCAAGACCAGTCTGGGCAATTTGGTGAGACCTTGACTCTACAATAAATAAAAAGATTAGCTGAGCATGGTGGCGTGTACCTGGGATTCCAGCTACTTGGAAGGCTGAATGGAAGGGTCACCTGAGCCCAGCGGGTCAAGGCTGCGGTAGCCGTGAGCGTACCACTGCACTCCAGCCTGGGCGACAGAGTGAGACTCCAACTCAAAGAAAAAAAAAGAATCAAGAGGGTTAAGGAAGAGGAGTTGATAAATAGGAATTAAGGAGGGATAAAGAAATAATGGTGAATGAGGAGTCTGGCATTTCATTGTGTAGATGAGCTACAGGCACTCACCACCACACCTGGGTATTTTTTAAATTTATTGTAGAGATGAGATCTTGCCAAGTTGCCCAAGCTGGTCTCAAACCCGTGAGCTCTGGCAATCCTCTCACCTCGGCCTCGCAAAGTGCTGAGATTATAGGTGTGAGCCACTGCACCTGGCCTTGAAACCCTTGATTTCAATCCAGATGAGAAAATTCTAAGGGCCAGACGCAGTGGTTCAAGCCTATAATCCCAGCACCTTGGGAGGCTGAGGGGAGAGGATTGCCTGAGCCCGTGGGTTCGAGACCAGCCCAGGCAACTTGGTGAGGCCCCGTCTCTACAATAAATGAAAAAATTAGCTGGGCGTGGTAGCACACGCATGTAGTTCCAGCTACTTGGAAGGCTGAGACTGGAGGATCACCGGAGCCCAGCAGGTCGATGCTGCAGTGGCCGTGAGCGTGCCACAGCACTCCAGCCTGGGTGACAGAGTGAGACTGTGACTCAAAAATAAACCTAAAAATGACAATTCTGCTTCAGTAGGTCTGGGGTGGAGCATCACATTTCTGCATTTTTAACAAGCTCCCAGGAGACGCCCATGGGGCTGATCTGACTTTTTATTTTTATTTTTTGATTTTTTGAGTTGGAGTACCACGCCCGGCTGATTTTTTAAAATTTATTGTAGAAATGAGGTCTCGCTGCCCAGGCGGGTCTCAAACCTGCAGACTCGGGCAATCCACTTACCTCAGCCTCCCAAAGGCGCGGGATTACAGGCTGAGCCACCGAGCCTGGCTTGATCTGACTTTTTAAAATGCAAGGTTTTTAAAAATTGCAAGGTTTTAGATGAACTCAGAATTTCTCAAAGAAGATACGGGCAATGAGAGAGATGAGAGACAAAGGATGCAAAGGACTCTTGGAAATGTACTTATGTTGGGGATGAACAGAACCGGATCTTGCAAAAAGACAGGCAGACAAATATCAGGCCCATTTCTCTACTTTCCGAATTTCTTGTTCAGCACCTTGCCCAAGCCTTAGGCCATCTTTCTGCAGCTTGTTAACTAATCCTTGCCTAGGGGGAGGCTGAAAGGTATGTTTTTTTTTTTCTTCTGTGACACCTACCCCATCTCCTCTCTGGGAAGCAGAGTTTTTAGGTGCACTTTAAAATTTCACACCCAGTCCGGGCTGGGTGGCTCAGCCTGTAAATCCCAGCACTTTGGGAGGCCGAGGTGAGTGGCTTGCCTGAGCCCGAGGGTTTGAGACCCATCTGGGCAACTTGGTGAGACCTCATCTCTACAATAAATAAAAAAAAAAATTAGCCAGGTGTGGTAGCGTGCACCTGTAGTTCCAGCTACTTGGAAGGCTGAGGCGGAAGGATCGCTGGAGCCCAGCTAGTTGAGGCTGCAGTGGTCAGGAGCGTGCCACTGCACTTCTGGTCTGGGCAACAGAGTGAGACTCCAACTCAAAAATGAATAAATAAAATTTCACACCCAAAGAAA
The DNA here is from genome assembly GCF_000164805.1 of Carlito syrichta. Taxonomy (NCBI): domain Eukaryota; kingdom Metazoa; phylum Chordata; class Mammalia; order Primates; family Tarsiidae; genus Carlito; species Carlito syrichta. The sequence goes on along the minus strand of NW_007074574.1, from coordinate 318,074 downwards.
TAAAGGTTTAATGTGGAACAACAGGTAATTCTTTTTTTTCTTTAAAGACAGAGCTTTGCTCTGTTGCTCAAGCTTGAGTGCGGTGGCATGCTCTCCTGGGCACAAGTAATCCTCTCTTCAGTCTGCAGTATGGCTGGGCCTACTGGTGCAAGTCACCAGGCCCAGCTAATTTTTTTTTTTTGGTTTTGGTAGAGAAAGTTTTCATTTTGTTACCCGGAATAGTCTCCAACTCCTGGACTGAAGCCATCCGCCCTCCTTGGCCTCCCAAAATGCTGGGATTCCAGGGGTGAGCCACTATACTGAACTAATACTTTATTTGTGGGGAAGAATTCCTGCTCAGCACGCCCCCAATATCAGGTATATACAAATCTTAGAGAAGAGACTCAAAGCGTTCAAATGGCTTGTCCCATGGAGCAGGGGTCCCCAACCTAACTGAGTCACACAGCAGGAGGAGCAGTGGGCCACTGAGGAAGCTTCGTCTGTATTTGCAGCCACTCCCCATCACTCACTTTACCACCTGAGCTCCACATACTGTCAGATCAGCAGCGGCATTAGATTCTCATAGGAAGCCAGGCTCGGTGGCTCAGCCTGTAATCCCGCACCTTTGGGAGGCTGAGGTGAGTGGATGGCCTGAGCCCGCGGGTTCGAGACCCCCCTGGGCAGCGAGACCTCATCTCTACAAAAATCAAAAAATCAGCCGGGTGTGGTAGCGCGTGCCTGTAATTCCGGCTACTTGGAAGGCTGAGGCGGAAGGATCGCCGGAGCCCAGCAGGTTGAGGCTGCGGTGGCCGGGAGCGGCCACTGCACTCCAGTCTGGGCAACAGAGTGAGACTCCAACTCAAAAAATAAAAAATAAAATAAAATAAAAAATAAAATAAAATGGTTTTGCTCACCCCCCAGGCTTTTAGACTTCACTTTTATAGTCCAGAGTTGTTAGTACCTATACTTTAGCCATGTGGCCATTAGAGCATTGTATAGGATTTAAGTTACAACTGCATTTTACATTTAGATAGTGACATTTAGAGTAAAGGAAGTTTATCATGCATTACAGAAGTTATCCAAGTCACAAGACTCACAATCACATTGATAGAAAAGTTATACAAATCCCAAGACTTACAAAACAATATAGACATTAATACTATTTTGTTAAAACCTCTGATTACTAAGAAGGGAAATAGGGCTAGGCTCGGTGACTCAGCCTGTAATCCCGTGCCTTGGGAGGCTGAGGTGAGTGGATTGCCTGAGCCTGCGGTTCAAGACCCCGCCTGGGCAAATTGGTGAGACCGCATCTCTATGATAAATAAAAAATGAGCCAGGCGTGGTAGTGTATAGGAGATAAGGGGAGGTGCACCTTTTATCAGCTCTCGGGAAGCACAGGAGCACTTGAACCCTTGCCATGCCCTTCTCTAGGGGCTGTGGCAATATGGACAGACATTAGCAGGTCTCTGTATCAACAGGACAAAATGATCTCTAAGTTTCCTTCTGGTTCTTTTTTTTTTTTTTTTTTGAGTTGGAG
>NW_007074574.1:311496-316489 GCF_000164805.1 Carlito syrichta | reverse complement strand
CCGCTCCCGGCCACCGCAGCCTCGACCTGCTGGGCTCCGGTGACCCTTCTGCCTCAGCCTTCCAAGCAGCTGGAACTGCAGGCGTGTGCTACCATGCCCGGCTAATTTTTATTTATTTATTTATTGTAGAGACAAGGTCTTGCCAAGTTGCCCGGGCGGGTCTCGAATCCTCAGGCTCGGGCAATCCACTCGCTTCGGACTTCCAAAGCGCTGGGATTACAGGCTGAGCCACCAAGCCCAGTCTCTTTCTGGTTCTTACAACTTTGTTTCTGGAGCTGTTTTGGAAAAAAAAATTTTTTTTTAAGCTGTAGGTTTTCACAGTGGCGAGTCATTAGATTTACTTTGAATCACTTTCAAAAATATAGATCTCCTCCTACCCTACCACCCTACTCTGCTCTGGTAATGGATAGATGCAGCTTTGAAAACTATTTTCTTTTTTTGCCGTGCCATGAGGTGTTTCATTTTCATTAATCATACAAATTATCTTCTAAACTATCCCAGGGCAAACCAGATAATTTGGCAGTCCGATTGGTGGGGGTCCCCTCAAAGACCCACAGGCTGGTGGTATCAGAGGGGAGTGGCTGGGTTCACAGTGCAGATTGTGGCTCGTGTCCATCTTGCGGGCGGCTCTTCCTCCACATCATGACTGGGGTCTCGAGCATGATGGGGGTGGGGAGATCCTCCAGACAGCAGATTTCACTGCGCTTCTCCTGCTCAATGGTCTCTTGGGTTGGCAAGGTGTTCTCCTGCGTCTCCGTTTTCTTCACCTTGGCCTTATTGAAGCTGGCGATTTTCCCCATGTCTGGTTTGTCTGCCATTTTCTTTCTTTCTTTCTCTCTTTCCCTCTTTCTTTCTTTCTTTCGAGATGAGGTCTCACCATGTTACCCAGGCTGGTCTCGAACCTGTGGGCTCAGGCAATCCTCTCGCCTCCACCTCCCAAAGTGCTGTGATTACAGGCGTGAGCCACCCCGCCAGGCTGTCTGCCATTTTCCTAAAGCAATCCAAGGCGTCCCACTCCGAGGCCGGGCTCCTGGTGCTCCCACCCATGTTGCGGCAGCTGGAGAGGAAACTATTTTCACAAAGTTCTCCAGGTAACTCTTGTCCATCAGCTAAATTTGGGAATCATTAATCCAAACCACAAGGGGGCGCCCAAGAGATGTTGATTTTCATTTTAGTGATTTCAAAACATTTGGAACGTTAAAATAGAAATAAAATTGATTTTCCATTTCCATATTTCATTCTGCTTCATATCATTTGAAAGAAATTTGTGATTGAAAGTATCTCTTGCTCGTTAGCATTCTAGATTTAATTTTTTGCTGTATGAACTAAAATTATGTTAATACAAAATGTGTATAATTCCCAGCATTACAGACATCTAAAACTGCACTCAGGCAGTTTGGAGAATGATAAGCTATCTCCTGATGTGAATAAAAGCTAAATGTTCCAAATTTCCTTTTATTTACTTATTTATTTAGATCAGAAAATATAGCTTATTTATTTATTTATTTATTTATTTAGAGTTGGAGTCTCACTGTCGCCCAGACTGGAGTGCAATGGCCACTCTCGGCCACCACAGCCTCGACCTGCTGGGCTCCGGCGATCCTTCCGCCTCAGCCTTCCAAGTAGCCGGAATTACAGCCATGTGCTACCACGCCTGGCTGATTTTTAAAAATTTATTGTAGAGATGAGGTCTCGCCTGCCCAGGCGGGTCTCGAACCCGCGGGCTCAGGCAATCCACTCACCTTAGCCTCCCAAAGGCGCGGGATTACAGGCTGAGCCACTGAGCCCGGCAATATAGCTTATTTACAAAATAAGTGAGAGAGAGAGAGAGAGAGAAAAAGACAGAGGAGATTCACCTCCCCAAGGAAGGGGAGGGGGCCAAAGCCAGGAAACATGGCCTGATCATAGCTCCAAGAGCACATGGCCACCCATAGCTTAGCAAGGCAATAGCCGTGTTCCAAATTTTCTAAGACAATCCTTTGACCAATGGTCTCATATTTCTCCTATTCCTTTGGGGCAGCCTCTAAAAAGAGTAGGTAATGCTCACCATCTAAAAAAAAAATTGACTGCATCTTACCCCTCAAAACATATTTTTTTCCATCTGTCAAGTGAAGTTAATAAAATAACCTCCTTGAAAGGTACCTATAGAAATCTAGAAGAAACTTAGCTTATTCTTTAGTCTTTTGGCCTCAGTGTTACCATTAGCAAGCATTCAGACATTCTACTGCAGGACAAACAGCAGCCTATCCCAACCCCCTAAATCTCCTTCAGATGCAAGATCAGGACAACCCAACCATTCATGGTTCTGAGTTTGTGAATTGTAAATGTCTAACAAGTCTCTTGCAGGAATCCTCCCCCACCCAAGGGTTAACCTAATCAGCCCCACCATGGCAGCAATCATGTGACTAACCCACCCATCTGCCTGCTGTCCATCACCTGACATCATCAGTACCTGCACTTGTCTGCTCCTTTGTGATGACGTGGAAGCAGACCACCACCCAATCACCCTAATGATCTTCCCCCATCAAGGGGAATGGTTAAAAGGACTCAACCACAAGCAACCGGCGGCCATTGTCTTGCTAGAGTCTGGTGTGGCCATGTGCTCTTTGAGCCATGGCCGTTGCCATGCTTCCTGGCTTTGGTCCCCTCCCCCACCTTGGGGAGGTGCATCTTCTCTCTTCCTTCTCTTTCTCTAATTTACTTTTAAATAAACTTTTCTTTCTTAACTTCTGTGTATTGAAATTCTTTGCATTTACTCGGATCTCTGGGCTGCCAGTGCGCACCCCTGGCTTGCCGGCTCTGGTGATGCTACGTCTCCCCTCACCTCTGCCTCTCTCCATCCATTTCCCCTCACTCTGTCCAGTACCCTAACACTCCTCGGATTGTTTTGAAGGCTGAATGGATAAGGACATCTAAAGCATTTGGAGGCTGGATGTGGTGACTCACGCCTGTAATCCCAACACTTTGGGTGGTAGAGGTGAGACGATTTCCTGAGCCCAGAGGTTTGAGACAAGACTGGACAACTTGGCAAGGCCTCGTCTCTACAATAAATAAAAAAATTTAGCTAGGCGTTGTGGCACACATCTGTGGTTCCAGCTACTTGGAAGGCTGAGGTGGAAGGATCCCCTGAGCCCAGCAGGTGGAGGCTGCGGTGACCATGAGTGTGGCACTGCACTCCAGCCTGGTCGACAGAGTGAGACTCCGACTCAAAAAAAGAAAAAACTCAAACCAAAACAAACAAAAAATAAAGCATTTGGAACAGTGCCTAGCATATAGTTAGCATTCAGTAGATACAAACTATTCATACCCTATTGTGTTGACATAAATATATTTTTTGAGTTAGAATCTCACTCTGTCGCCCAGGCTGGAGTGCAGTGGTATGCTCACTGCCACCGCAGCCTCGACCTGCTGGGCTCAGGCGATCCTTTCGCCTCAGCCTTCCAAGTAGCTGGAACCACAGGCACGTGCCACCACACCCAGCTAATATTTTGATTTATTGTAGAGATCTCACCAAGTTATCCATGCTGGTCTCCAACCCCTGGACTCAAGTAGTCCTTTCGCCTTGGCCTCCCAAAGTGCTGGGATTACAGGCATGAGTCACCAAGCCTGGTGTAATTTTTTTTTTTTGAGTTGTAGTCTCACTCTGTCACCCAGGCTGGAGTGCAGTGGTATGCTCACTGCCACTGCAGCCTCAACCTGCTGAGCTCAGGCGATCCTCCTGCCTCAGTCTTCCAAGTAGTTGGAGCTACAGTCACATGCCACCACACCCAGCTAATATTTTGATTTATGGTAGAGATCTCACCAAGTTACCCAGGCTGGTCTCAAACCCCTGGACTCAGGCAATCCTCTTGTCTTGACCTCCCAAAGGGCTGGGATTATAGGCTTGAGTCACTGTGCCCGGCCCGAAATCTTTTTTATTGTTGCAGCTTCCTGATAGCTTAAAATGATTTTCAAAATGAAGTTAAACAAAACAAAACAAAATTTCACTGGTTTCCTCAGAATAATATCCAAAGCCCTTACCTCCTTCACCAAACTTATCTGCTGTTTTTCCTTCTTGATGTTTAAACTTCAGTCATAATTATTATTTTAGCTCACTACTTTTGAGCTTCCTGTTTTCCAAGTGAGGATGCTATGTCTACTTGGAGAACCATCATTCCTTCTGTATGATCCCTGCGTTATTTGACTGGATTAATTACCTGTCTTTCATACATTTGCTGTGTTCCTCATTTCAACTTTCTTATGTAGTATAATCAATCTGTTTCCTCTTTTTTTTTTATTTTATTTTTTTTATGAGTCTGAGTCTCACTCTGTTGTCCAGGCTGGAGGGCAGTGGCACACTCATGGTGACCTCAGCCTCGGCCTGCTGGGCTCAGATGATCCTTCTGCGTCAGCCTTCCAAGTAACTGGAACCACAGGTGTGTACCATCATGCCCAGCTAATTTTTTTTTTTTTTTTCATTATAGAGAAAAGGTCTGGCTAAGATGCCCAGGCTGGTCTCAAACCCCTGGGCTCAGGCAATCCTCTCGCCTCTGCCTCCCAAAGTGCTTGGATTACAGGTGTGTGCCACCACACCCGGCCTGTTTCCTCTTCTAAACTCAGAGTTTTCTAGAACAGACTCCCCCATGTCATATTTATGATCATATCTCTTGAGTCTGAAATCCTGACTTCCATCCTTTTCCGTTCATAGATCCGTTTTTGTTTGCTGGTCATGCTGGTTCTTCACCTTCTGCCATTTGAAGCAGCCACAATGACATTCGATTTACTGCTGCTTCCTGTTGTTCCCAGCTGAGACTTGGCTCCTAGCTACTCTCTTTATTTTTTTAAAAAACCTTTTCCCATGTGGAGAAAGTGAGTGTACGGATGAGGAGCTGAAATCTAGTGGTCATCATTGTTAGTTATAAAGCTCAGCCCCTGCCTGGGTGCGGTGGCTCACACCTATAATCCCAGCACTTTGGGAGGCCGAGGTGAGAGGATTGCCTGAGCCCATGGGTTC
>NW_007074574.1:299065-311298 GCF_000164805.1 Carlito syrichta | reverse complement strand
GAAGGCTGAGGCGGAAGGATCGCCGGAGTCCGGCAGGTCGAGGCTGTGGTGGCCGGGAGCAGCCACTGCACTCCAGTCTGGGCGACAGAGTGAGACTCCGACTCAAAAAATAAATAAATAAATAAATTAAATAAATAAATAAAAATAAAGTTCAGCCCTCCTTTGCTGTCACCAGTGACAACTTTCTTTTTACCTTAATTCTGTGTTTTAGAGTCGTATGCATTACCTCTGAGAAGTCTCAGTTTTCTCTTCTACAAAAAGGGTACACGTTAGTCCAACATCGCTTATAAGAAAGTTACATTTCATTTTCTGTTTCCTCTACTTAGGCTTCCTGCCCATTTGATCTAATTCTTTGTGCTAATTTGCCAAAGCTCAAATTCAGATTTTTTTTTTCCTTTGAGTGGGAGTTTCACTCTGTCGCCCAGACTGGAGTGCAGTGGCATGCTCATGGCCACCGCAGTCTTGACCTGCTGGGCTCAGGCAATCCTTCCACCTTAGCCTTCCAAGTAGCTGGAACCACAGGCGCGCACCACCATGCTTGGCTAATTTTTTATTTATTGTAGAGACGAGATCTCGCCAAGTTGCCCAGGCTGGTCTCAAATCTCTGAGCTCAGGCAATTCTCTCGTCTCTGCCTCCCAAAGTGCTGGGGTTACAGGCGTGAGCCACCATGCCCTGTGTAAATTCAACTTTCTATTCCTTGTTTCTATATTCTGCTCTCTTTCAAGACTATTTGTTTTGTGGCTAAAAATGAAGGGGTGCTTCTGAGAAGAAAATTCTCGATATAGGTAGCAAAACACTCTGAAATACCACTGAGTACTTTCTTCACTGATGAAATATATCACACATTTAAAATTTGCCTGTTGGGAGCATAAGAAGTGTGACTCTGGAATAAATGCTTCATGACAGCACAGATCTTGTCTTTTTTGTTCAAAACTCTGTGTGCAGTGCCTGGGTCAGTGCCTCAACCATTGCAGGAGCTCAACAGGCTGGAGTGCAGCGACATGCTCACGGCCACCACAGCCTCGAACTGCTGGGCTCAGGCGATCCTTCCACCTCAGCTTTCCAAGTAGCTGGAACTGCAGGCATGCGCCATTACACCCGGTTGATTTTTTAAAAATTTATTTATTGTAGAGATGAGATCTCGCTAAGTTGCCCGGGCTGGTCTCGAAACCATGGGCTCAGACAATCCTCTCACCTCGGCCTCCCAAAGTGGTGAGATTATAGGTGTAAGCCACCATGCCAGGCCTGATTCTTTTTATTTTAGAGATTTTTTTTTTCTTTTGAGTCAGAGTCTCACTCTGTTGCCCAGGCTGCAGTGCAGGTACACGCTCCCGGCCACCATGGCCTCGACCTGCCGGGCTCAGGCCATCCTTCTGCCTCAGCCTTCCAAGTAGCTGGAACTACAGGCGTGCACCACCTTGTCCAGCTAATTTTTTTATTTATTGTAATGACGAGCTCTCTCCATGTTGCTCAGGCTGGTCTCGAACCCCTGAACTCAGACAATCCTCTTGCCTCCGCCTCCCAAAAGTGCTGGGATTACAGGCGTGAGCCACTGTACCCAGCTGGAGATTCTTTCAGTGAGTTTGCCCATTTCGTGATGGGTGATTTACAAGCACACCTGCCCACACTGTGCTGCGTGTTCAGCAGTTTTTGACCAAAAGCAGCACACCCCCCATGCCCCACTCTCCCTATTCACCTGATATTGCCCCTAGCCACTTTTTTTTTTCCTGCTTCCCTGGATGAAAAAAGTCCTCAAAAGGAAACACCTTGCCGTTGTGGAAGAGGTGAAACAAAAAATGGCAGAAGCCCACAAAGGCATCAACATTGACGAGTTCAAAAGCTGCTTTGAGCGGTGGAAGAAGCAGCTGGATAAGCGTATTACATCAAACAGAGAGTACTTTGAAGGTGACTGAAGTTTAAACATGTAAGAAAAAAATCCACAACTTTTTATCAATAAATTTTGGGTTTTTTTTTTTTTTCTTGGTTCCCCCTTGTATATTAAAGTCAGTAGAAAAGAGGACCTTGAACCGATAGTTTTCTCTGAGACCCAAATTTGTCCTCAGGAGACCACTTGGTGCTTCTGTTTATTTATCTGTGTTGAAGACTGTTCAGTTGCATCCAGTCAAGGCCATCTCGTGATAGATATTCCCTACATGTTTCAGGAACTGAAGGCGGTAACCATATCTCTTGTTCCTTTCATGTGCCGACATGTTGCAATGTTTTGAGTCCTGGGGTTTTCTGGAGTAGTTTTCCTGTGATAAGGGACCGAGTTACTGGCAGCCATACTGTTCTCATCTTCTCTTTATCAACACAGTACAGTTTCCTGTACCCGTTAGTGATGTGGAAATGACCAGCTGACATTAGTACACATGAGTAACCGCAAGTTATGTTGTATTAATCTTCCAGGTCATATACTCTAACTTTATTCACATTTTATTTTATTTGTTTATTTTTATTTTTGACTGATTGTAGAGACGATGTTGCTCCAGGGTGGTCTCGAACCCGCGGACTCAGGCAAAGTGCTGGGATTACAGGCTCTGAGCCAGCCTTTATGTTATATTATTATTGTTATTAATTTGAGTCTCACTCTGTCGCCCAGGCTGGAGCGCAGTGACATGCTCACAGCCACCACACCCTCAGTCTGTTGGGTTCAGGCGATGCTTCCACCTCAGCCTTTCAAGTAGCTGGAACTACAGGTGCATGCTACCATGCTCAGCTAATTTTTAAATTTATTATAGAGACGAGGTCTCACCAAGTTGCCCAGGCTAGTCTTGAATCCCTGAGCTTAGGCAATCCTCTCGCTTCAACCTCCCAAAGGGCTGGGATTATAGGCTTGAGCCACTGCGCCTGGCAATTTTTCTTGATTTATTGTAGAGATGAGGTCTAACCCAGGCTGGTCTCGAACCTATAGGCTCAGGTAATCCTCTCGCCTTGGCCTCCCAAAATGGTAGGATTATAGGTGTGAGTCAACGCGCCTGGCCTCTTTTTTTTTTTTTTTTTTTTAAAGACAAGGTGTCACTCTGTCACCCAGGCTGGAGGGCAATGGTGAGAGCATGGCTCAATGCACCTTCAACCTCCTGGGTTCAAGTGATCCTCCCACCTCAGCCTCCCAAAATTCTGGGGTTATAGGCATGTGCCACTGCGCCTGGCTGATTTTTTTAATTTTGTGCAGAGGCAGGGTCTTACTTTGTTGCTCCGGCTGGTCTCAAAATCCTGGGTTCAAGCAATCCTCCCGCCCTTGCCTCCCAAGGGCGTGTGAGCCACGCATCCAGCCTGCAGTTATTTTCTTACAAACCCATATCATTTCTCTTTGAGTTCATGTTCTTTTGCATGGCAGCCACATCTAGATATTCTTGATCTATTGTGTGCCTCACATTTTCTGAAGACTGCTCCTTTACTGCTCTTCAAGCCTGGGGCATAGACAAATGACAATATTGGGGCAATAGGAGAGAGAGAGGCCTTAAGATATATTCTATAAATCATCAAAATATGATGTACTGTACATTCTCCGCATGAACTGGAAATGAAAAAAAAGTGCTGCAAGTAAGATCGACTCCTTTGGGCTTAAATTGGATTGGCAGCAACACAGATTTTGCTGTGGGTTGAAGTAATTTTCTACTTCGGCACTACTCAGTCCATGGGGAATGGTGGAGTCATGATTTAGCAGCAAGATTCTGGGGGCAGGCCAGCATCTACATCTGTTCTGCACTGTAAGTGGACTGGAAAAACGCTTTGAAAAAAAGCCAGGGAAGGGAGGTGAAAGAGAACACAAAACGTTTCCTCTCCAAAAAGGCCACGAAAAATGAATCGATCCATTACAAAGAGATTAGACTTAGAGAGCAGTTCTTGCAGAAATAAAATGTTAATAATCCTGTCTTCGTCTTCAACAGTTAAGCTTTATTCTCTTTTCTGACAATACAGGAATCATAATATATAATATAAGAAGACCATATCAGGAAGGACTAAAACATTACTTATGATATTTGAATGAATGGCTGAAATTTAGTGCTTTGGTAACACTTAGTAGACACTCAACACATTTTAGTGAACTGCATATTGGATCTCTTGTCTCCAAATGTGTGACTACAGCATCTTATAGGAAGCATTTGTTTTTGTTTTAAAATTTTTTGTACCAAGAGATTCTCTGTCAACTGGACATCATTAAGACCATGGGTTGGAGCATGGCTGATTTACTGGAAAGAGTTTGGAAACAGATTGGCCTGGGTTCAAATTCCAACTCCATCATTTCCTAGCTGTATAACGTCAGGCAAGTTGCTCTCTGACCTTCAGGTTTTTTTTTTTTTTTTTTTAACCTGTCATGGGGATAGTCATAGTTAATTTACTGGGTTGTGGTGGGGCATGAGTGAATTCCCAAGAATATAGCAAGCACGGGATAAATGCTAGCTCCCTTTTTGTCTAATATCTGTAAGTTCCATTTTCTTTTATCTTTTTATTGCCTTTCAGACACTGTTGTGGATCCATAGACTTGATTTTTAGAAAAGGTATTTGTGTCTGATTGGAGTCAATGAAACAAACTTGTCTTGTCCAAACTTGAAATTATTTTTTCTGATTAGCCAAAGGCAGCTAGAAAAACCAAGGTGGGGAAGACATCTAAGTGGCATAAACGCACAAGGAACAAAATTCTGAGCCTATTTGGATCAATCACAATGGATTTTTGTGAAGCTGGAACAAGGGTCATTTGGGCTATTTAACCCCAAATGTTAGATTCTTCTTGGAACGATATTTTGAAATGGCAGTCAAGTCTCAGTAAGCAGCAAATAGATGATTCAAAATAATAGTAATGGCTGAAGCAATTTCCACATGATTTGCAAAATAATTTCTGTAGTGTCTCAAAAAAGCACATTATATTTCCTAGTTAATTAACAAGATATATAAAGAAGACAAAATCACTCCTAGGGGTCTCTGGACCCTCCTCAATCTTTTTGTGTCATTATTTCCTTATGTAAAGTGAGAGGATTGAAATGAAATTGAGTATTTCCATGGTTCCTTTTCAATCTAACTTTCCAATATTTTGTGCTTTTATCTTATTTATTTTTTACTTTTTTTTTAGTTGGAGTCTCACTCTGTCACCCAGGATGGAGTGGAATGGCATGCTCACAGCCACCGCAGCCTCAACCTGCTGGACTCAGGTGATCCTTCCACCTCAGCCTTCCAAGTAGCTGGAACTACAAGCATGTGCCACCATGCTCAGCTAACATTTTTTTCATTTTATTGTAGAGATGAGGTCTCACCAAGTTTCCCAGATTGGTCTTGAACCCGTGAGTTCATGCAATCCTCTCACCTCGGCCTCCCAAAGTGTTGGGATTATAGGCGTGAGCCACCGCACCCAGCCCTATTTTGTGCTTTTAAAGCTGATATTAAAATTGATTTTAAGTACTACATGTTCTCACTCATAAGTGGACCCTGAACACTTATCATAATACTATAAAAAAGGGATTGGCAGTAGTGGGATACTGCCAGGGTGTCAGGGCCGTGGGGGTGGGGATACAACATCAATAAGGGTACCTGATCTCAAACCAAGCAAAGCGGGGACCAAAGGGAAGCCCAAACTTTACCTGTGCAATATTCACTAGTATACCTAATCCTGAATTGCACTCCACACCTTTAAAATAAGATAAAAATAAAAAATAAAAATAGCTAGGTACAGTGGCTCACACTTGTAATACCAGGAATTTGGAAGGCTGAGGCGAGAGGATTGCCTGAGCCCAGGGGTTTGAGATCAGCCTGGGAAACTTGGTGAAACCTCGTCTCTATAATAAATTTTAAAAACTAGTTGGGCATAGTGTATCGCGGCTGTAGTTCCGGCTACTTGGAAAGTTGAGGTGGAAGGATTGCCGGTGACCGTGAGCATGACACTGCACTCCAGTCTGGGCGAAAGAGTGAGTCTCTGAATCAAACAAACAAACAAATAGATAGATAAATAAAAATTGATTTTAGACTGGACGTGGTGACTCAGGCCTGTAATCCCAGCATTTTGAGAGGCGGAGGTGAGAGGATTGGCTGGGCACAGGTGTTTGAGACCAGTTTGGGTAACACGGCAAGACTCTTTCTATACAGTAAATCAAAAAATGAACCAGGAGTGGTGGTGCACACCTATAGTCCCAGCTACTTGGAAGGCAGAGGCAGAAGGATCACCTGAGCCCAGTAGGTCGTGGCTGCGGTGGCTGTGAGCATACTACTGCACTCCAGTCTGGGTGACAGAGTCTCAAATAAATAAATGAATAAATAAATATTAAAAAATAGATAAAATTGATTTTAGACTGGGCATGGTGAGTCACGCTTTTAATCCCGACACTTTGGGAGACTGAGGTGAGAGGATTGCCTGAGCCCAGGCATTCGAGATCATCCTGGGCAACATGGCAAGACCTGGTCTCGACAACAAATTAAAAAATTAGCCAGGCATGGTGACATGTGCCTGTAGTTCCAGCTACTTGGAAGGCTGAGGCGGAAGGAAGACTTGAGCCTAGAAGACTGAGGCTGCAGTAGTCATGATCGTGCCACTGCACTCCAGCATGGGTAACAGAGTGAGATTCTGCCTCAAAAAATAAACAAATAAAATTGTTTTTATACATCCTATTTTTTTTTTTGAGTTGGAGTCTCACTCTGTCACCCAGACCGCAGTGCAGTTGCACGCTCCTGGCCACCGCAGCCTCAACCTGCTGGGCTCCCGCGATCCTTCCGCCTCAGCCTTCCAGGTAGTTGGAACTACAGGCGCGTGCTACCACACCTGGCTAATTTTTGATTTATTGTAGAGATGAGGTCTCGCCAAGTTGCTCAGGTGGATCTCGAACCTGCGGACTCAGGCAATCCACTTGCCTCGGTCTCCCAAAATGCTGGGATTACAGACTGAGCCACTGAGCCTGGCCACATCCTATATTAATAACAGATAACAATGACTCATCGACACCTTACTGAATGTAAATGACTCAGGTCACTGACTCCCTACAAAGTAGATACTATGATCATTCCCATTTTACAGATGCGGAAACTGAAGCTGAGATCATTCCAAGTAATTTTTTCAAGATTACTCAGTTAGAAAATGGTGTAGATAGCCGGGCTCGGTGGCTCAGCCTGTAATCCCGCGCCTTTGGGAGGCAGAAGTGAGTGGATGACCTGTGCCCGCGGGTTCGAGACCCGCCTGGGCAGCGAGATCTCATCTCTACAATAAATCAAAAATCAGCCGGGCGTGGTAGCGCATGCCTGTAATTCTAGCTACTTGGAAGGCTGAGGCGGAGGGATCGCCGGAGCCCAGCAGGTCAAGGCTGTGGTGGCTGGGAGTGGCCACTGCATTCCAGTCTAGGCGACAGAGTGAGACTCCAACTCAAAAAAAAAAAAAAAAAAAAGAAAAAAAGAAAATGATGTAGGTAAGATTTAACTGGAGATCCATGTGAGGTCTTTCTGACATGAATCTTCCTCTTTTTCTCCCTTTTTCTTGCTAATAAATTTTGTTTCAAAACTTAAAAGAAAAAATTTAACTAGGACTCTCTGATTCTATAATTCATTCATGCTTTTAACTTAAACCTATACTGTCTCCCAGTATAACAGTACACAGGTGGCTCACTGAAAGTGGAATTAACTTTATTGGCAACATTGTCTTTAAAAAATGGAATAATGGATAATTATACATATTGAAACTGGGAAGCCTTCCAATGCTTTAGACTGTGAGTTCTGTGGGTGCACTCAGTGTTTTACTTGCCTGACTCCTCCTTGCCAGGTATAATAGGTATTGAGTAAAATGTTATTGACTGAAATGTCTTATTGATTAAAATTTTTATTGACTTCATTATATAGCATTATGAAGAGTTTGAAGGCTGGAAGCAACTCTACAGCTCACTTCAACTATCTACTCCTTATTCCGCTCCCAATATTTTATAGAAAAAGGATCTGAGGGGCAGGGGGATTGTGAGACGTAACAAGCAGCCAGGGCACCTACTTCACAGTACAGGCCTCTTTCCACTTTGCTGTCGTACGGAATTCTTTGCTTCCTAAAAGACCATTATTCCTGACACTGCATTCACAGTGCTCAAAGCCCAGTGCCTCACTGGTTGAGATACTAAGGCCTTTAGTTGAAGCCCTCTCTGTTTTTACCCATCATTCAATCTTGGAACAGGCTAGAAACATGGCAGGAAATGCCAGCTGGCAGAGCTGAGCACTTCCTTGGAAGAGGATTGATTTTGTCTGGCCTTGGAGAACTCGCTTGCCTTTTCTCAGCTGTGTCTGCACCAATATGGCTGAATGTACAAGAGCCAAGGGGATGTTTCACCATCTGCCTGTTCAGTGGGGAATTGGTTTTTCTGTGATGCTAACAGGGTTTTGGGAGGTTTAGTGGCTCAGAGATAATCCGCCAAGGTACTCCTTTTTGAATTATTCCTCAGCACAGGAAACTGTGCTGATCTCCTGAGCCAAGGGTGTCCTTGAGGTTTGACAAATGGTTTGCAAACAACAGCAACAGCAAGTGTGATCTGAACACATTGCAGCACTGTTGCATACTTTCTCCTAAATATATAATATATGTCCTCATCACATTTGGACAGTCCACTGAGAAAGGTCTGGCTTGAAAAAAAAAAAAAAAACATGTTTCTTTGACCTGGGTGTGGTGGCTCACTCCTGTAATCCCAGCACTTTGGGAGGCCAAGGTGGGAGGGTTGCTTGAGCCCAGGAGTTATAGACCAGCCCAGGCACTTTCATCTCTGCAAAAAAAGAAAAGAAATTAGCTGGGCATAGTGGCACACAACTGTAGTCTACTTGGGAGGCTAAGGTGTAGGGATTGTCGGAACCTAGGAGGTCAAGGTTGCTGTGAGCCATGATGGCACCACTGCACTCCAGTCTGGGTGACAAAGTGAAACCTGACTCAAAACAAATAAACAAACAAACAAAAATCAAATAACTTTCTTTTTTTCTTTTTTGAATTGGAGTCTCTCTCTGTCACCCAGACTGGAATGCAGTGGCATGCTACCGGCCACCGTAGCCTCGACCCGCTGGGTTCTGGCGATCCTTCTGCCTCAGCCTTCCAAGTAGCTGGAACTACAGGTGCATGCTACCACGCCCAGCTAATTTTGATTTATCGTAGAGATGCGGTCTCGCCAAGTTGCCCAGGCGGGTCTCAAACCCTCTGGTTCAGGCAATCCACTCACTTCGACCTCCCAAAGCACTGGGATTACAGGCTGAGCCACTGAGCCAGGCCCAAATAACTTGACTACAAAGTACTATATGGCTAGTACTTTGGAGCGGGGGTTGTAGGAGTCTTATTGTTACCCAGGTTGGAGTGCAGTGGCACACTCAAAGCCATGCAGTCTTAACCTGCTGGGCTCAGCCGATCCTTCCACCTCAAGTAGCTGGAACCACAGGTGCGTGCTACTATGCTTGGCTAATTTTTTTATTTACTGTAGAGACGAGGTCTCACCAAGTTGCCTAGGCTGGTGTGGAACCCCTGAACTCAGGAAATCCTCTCGCCTCCACCTCCCGAAGTGCTAGGATTGCAGGTGTGAGCCATTGTGCCCATCTATAACACACCCATAGAGATGCTTTTTCCATTGCTCAAAACAGATTTTAAACTCGTTAAGTTTTGACGCCTTTAGTAATTCTACCTTTTTTTTTTTTTTTTTTGAGTAGGAGTCTCACTCTTGCAGTGGCATGCTCATGGCCACCGCAGCCTTGACCTGCGGGGCTCAGGCAATCCTTCCACCTCACCTTCCACATTGCTGGAACCACAGACATGCGCCACCTTGCCCAGATAATTTTTTGATTTATTGCAGTGACGAGGTCGCCATGTTGCTCAGGCTGGTCTTGAACACCTGAGCCCAGGCAGTCCTCTTGCCTCTGTCTTCTAAAGTGCCAAGATTACAGATGTGAGCCATCACAGCTGGCTGGAGTGGATTTTTCTTTACCTTCTGAGAAAGAAACCCTTGAGTTATTTTTGGTGGAATTACTTAGAAAATGCTAGGGAGGAGGATAACGTTTTGTTCGATGGAATGGCTTCGACAATGGAGTAAGTATGACTAGGTTGTTCTATGAGCCTGAGGTGCTCAAGAGCGTGACTTAGATGTCTTTGTTTTGCTTGTGCCTGTGACAGTGCTAAAGATTTGTTCTACTCAAAATTTAGTATTTTTCTTAAAGATTTGTACTTGATCTGAGCAAAAAATAAGAGGTGATAAAAGAAAAAATGTTTGTTTCTTATAAAAAATGGAGAGGGTTAGATAAATCTTAATTTTATTTTATTTTATTTTGAGTTGGAGTCTCACTCTGTTGCCCGGGCTGGAATGCAGTGGCACGCTCACAGTCACCACACCCTTGACCTGCTGGGCTCAGGTGATCTTTCTGTCTCAGCCTTCCCAGCAGCTGGAAGTACAGGCATGCACTACCTTGCCCAGTTAATTTTTTGATTTATTGTAGAGATGAGGTCTCGCCAAGTTGCCCAGGCCGGGCTTGAACCTGCGGGCTCAGGCAATCCTCTCACCTCGGCCTCCCAAAATGCTGGGATTATAGGTATGAGCCACCGTGCCTTGCCAAATCTCAATTTTAAAAAAGAATCATAGCTGCATTTTAAGTCAACTAGTGTAATGTTACCCATATATGATTTTCTCGAGATATTTACAAATCACTTTTTATAAACATACATACACTATGTTTATGAAGTATTTATAGTGTATCATCTAGATGAAAAATATTTGCAATTAAAAATCCTTTAACATTAATTATTTATTCTCTGTATAAGCAGATGAGTTGGTCCATAATTGCAATGGAAAAAAAAAATCCTATGAATGATGATTTTATTTCTGTTTTGATATCCTAGTTTTCTTATATTAAGAAAGACCAGCCGGGTTCGGTGGCTCAACCTGTAATCCCACACTTTGGGAGGCTGAGGTGAGTGGATTGCCTGAGCCCGTGGGTTCGAGACCCGCCTGGGCAGCGAGACCTCATCTCTACAATAAATCAAAAAATTAGCCGGGTGTGGTGGCACGTGCCTGTAGTTCCAGCTACTCGGAAGGCTGAAGTGGAAGGATCCCCGGAGCCTAGCAGGTCGACGTTGCGGTGGCTGGGAGCCACTGCACTCGTCTGGGCGAAAGAGTGAGACTCCAACTCAACAAAAAAAAAAAAAAAAAAAAAAAAGACCTCATTATAATGAAAATGTTGTAGCTGAAAACTTAGCTCAAAGCAATATGCTGTAATGGACAAAGCAGGCTTTGGGTCAGTAGGCCTCAATTCTGATCCCAGCTTTGTAATTAATCAGGGAAACTTGGACAATCCAATTACTCTCCCTGGGACTCAGCCATCTAATCTGTAAAATACAAGATTTGAACCTGTCAATCCCTTTCAGGTCAGGATTTCTGATTCTATTTTTGATTTTGATAATGCAATTTAGCCAGATCATGTCAAATTTGGTCAATAATTTGACTGATGTCGAATTTAACAAAAGCAAGCATCATTTTGAAAAGTATTTATTTACAGAGCTGAATTATTAGTCTACAGAAGCAAGAGTAGAAAAGGAAAGAAAAGAATGAGGAGCATGAGAATTGAGGAGGAAGCTGGAATTATGAGTGGTTTTTGGGGGGAGGGGTGTCAAAGTCTCATTCTGTCACCCAGGCTGAAGTACAGTGGCATACTCACGGCTGGGCTCAGGTGATTCTTCCACCTCAGCCTTCTAAGTAGCTGGAGCTACAGGCATGTGCCACCATACTCAGTTAATCTTTTTGATTAATTGTCGAGACCAGGTCTCGCCATGTTGCTCAGGCTGGTCTTGAACCCTTGGGCTCAGATATTCTTCTCGCCTCTGCCTCCCAAAGTGCTGGAGTTACAGGCATGAGCCACCACACACAGCTTGGTGGGTGTTTTAAAGCAAATGACAGAAGTGAATAGTTGACATGAAGAAAAGAGAGGTGGGTGCTCTCTAAGAACATTTGTGAAGATTTTCTCTGTGTTGTGTAATAAAATTCCTTTTTTGCTGCCTCTTCGAGAGACCCAGAATTAAGACCTATGTAACCTACATAACCCTTCATTTTTCTTTGTGGCAGGATTTGATTCCTTATACAGATGACATACGTGATGTACCTAAATGTGACAGTGTGACATGGCCCTGTTGTTTTTAGGTTAGACTTAAGGCTTAAAGTCTAAGACGGGCTCGGTGGCTCAGCCTGTAATCCCGCGCTTTTGGGAGGCTGAGGTGAGTGGATTGCCTGAGCCCACGGGTTCCAGACCCGCCTGGGCAACTTCT
>NW_007074574.1:295969-298973 GCF_000164805.1 Carlito syrichta | reverse complement strand
TGCGCATGCCTGTAATTCCGGCTATTCAGAAGGCTGAGGCAGAAGGATCGCCGGAGCCCAGCAGGTCGAGGCTGCGGTGGCTGGGAGCGGCCACTGCACTCCAGTCTGGGGGACAAAGTGAGACTCCCACTCAAAAAAAAAAAGAGCTAAGTCTAGCATGACTAAGTTTAAGTCTAGTGATGACTGCAGCCATCACTCCTAAAATAATTTTATTAAAAAGCAAAAAAAAAAAAAAAAAAAAAAGGCCAGGCTCGGTAGCTCAGCCTATAATCCCACGGTTTGGGAGGCCGAGGTGAGTGGATTGCCTGAGCCCACGGGTTCCAGACCCGCCTGGGCAACTTGGCGAGACCTCATCTCTGCAATAAATTTAAAAAAAACTAGCTGGGCATGGTAGCGCACGCCTGTAGTTCCAGCTACTTGGAAGGCTGAGGTGGAAGAATGGCCGGAGCCCAGCAGGTCGAGGCTGCAGTGGCCGGGAGCAGCCACTGCACTCCAGTCTGGGCGACAGAGTGAGACTCCAGCTCAATTAAAAAAAAAGAAAAGCTGGGCATGGTGGCTTAAACCTGTAATATCAACACTTTGGGAGGCGGAGGCGAGGATTGCCTGATCTCAGGGGTTCGAGACCAGCATGAGCAACACGAGGAGGCCTCATCTCTACAATAAATTTTTTTTAAAAAGAGGTGATTGAGTATGTGTCAGCCACTTTACATATATTGCCATTACTATTTTGAGCAATTGTAAATTTTTTTTCATGTAGAATTCTTCCTCTGAAAAGCTGGGCATTTTACTTGCTCTTAGGAGAGTCTCAAATAAAGAGTTGCAAATTTTTGCAGTAACCACAGCCATTTCTAACTGTTTTTTGCTAGAATAAAAATTAGTTAGTTACATCTGAATCATGTTAACGTTACATAGTTTAAAAAAATTACATGAAGTTAAATCTTTAAACATCCTATGCGTAAAAAGTATTAATGTATTCTTCAAAACCAATTTTTTTTTTTTGATTTGAAGTCTCACTCTGTTGCCCAGGCTGGAGTGCAGTGGCCGCTCCTGGCCACCGCAGCCTCGACCTGCTGGGCTCCGGCAATCCTTCCGCCTCAGCCTTCCAAGTAGCCGGAATTACAGACGCGCGCCACCACACCCGGCTAATATTTTGATTTATTGTAGAGATGAGGTCTCGCCTGCCTAGGCGGGTCTCGAACCCGTGGGCTCTGGCAATCCACTCACCTCAGCCTCCCAAAGGCGTGGGATTACAGGCTGAGCCACCGAGCCCGGCTCCTTGGGTGATTTTTTGCTACATGGACTGCCTCAAACACAAAAAATCCTCCTCAACTCTTTGTTCATTTTGCCAGGAACCAGCCTCTGAAAACAACCTTTGGATTTTAATTACCTCTTGTGTTCCCATTTGGGTCAAGGCTGAACTCAGGCTCTGTTTATAGTGAACTGATGAAGGATTTCATAAGAAAGCTTGAGGCCGAAGGTGATGGCTCAAGCCTGTAATCCCAGCAATCTGGGAGGCCGAGGTGGTAGAATCACTTGAGGCCAGCCTAGACGACATAGTGAGATCTCGGATCTGAAAAAAAAAAAAATTAGCCAAGCATGCTGGTGCACATCTGTAGTCCCAGTTACTTGAGAGGATGAAGCGGCAGGATTGCTTGAGCCCAGGAGATCAAGGCTTCAGTGAGCAGTGATCATGCCACTGCATTCCAGCCTGGGTGACAGAGTGAGACACCTACTCAAAGAGAAAAAAAGAAAAAGAAGGAAAGAAAGCTTGACATTCTGCATAATTGCTGTAGCAACCTACCCTCCAGCACTGATTTCCACGCACACATACACTGGTTGGGCTATTCCTTCCAAGAGAAAGAAATCAAGCGCAGGAGGCAAAAGTACTTAATAAGCCTTTGGCCCCCTCTGCCCAGAGTTATTGGTGCCCTCTACTGGTAAAGCAAAGCCAATTCCAGAAAGGGGATGGAAAAAAGCATTCAGAACCTAGTACACTCTAAAAACTTCCTGATAGCTTTTTGTTTGTTTATTATAAACTTTATTTGAGTTAAAGGTTAAAAAAATTATGCTTTTATTTGTAATGTAATCATGCAAGTTGCTATGGCAGTGTAAGATACTTTACAGTAATTTATATGCACTTTGCCAGGTGCAGTGGCTGTCTGTGATCGCAGCACTTTGGGAGGTCTAGGCAAGAGGATTGCCTGAGCCTAGGGGTTCGAAACCAGCCTGGACAACTTGACGAGAGCCCGTCTCTACAATAAAGAAAAAAAATTAGCTGGGCGTGGTAGGGCGCACCTGTGGTTCCAGCTACTTGGAAGACTGAGGTGGAAGGATCGCCTGAGCCCAGCAGATCGAGGCTGTGGTGACCATGGGCATGCCACTGCACTCCAACCTGGGCGACAGAGTGAGAGTCTGACTCAAAAAAAAAAAATTATTTGCACTTCATCATCATATGATCCTTTCGGACATTTTCAATTTGTAAAGAATAAATTTAACCATTTATGAAGTTAACAATAATTTCATAATCCACTCACCTTGGCCTCCCAAAGCGGGGATTACAGGCTGAGCCACCGAGCCTGGCCCACTTTTTTTAAAAATGTGCTTTTATTTTATCTATATTTAATGACTTGGGTTTATTCTCTTAATATAAGGATCATGGTAATTATGAGATTTATACCATCAATGTACTAAGGAAATTCTTTTGAGGAAGATGTTCTGGCTGGGTGTGGTGACTCACACCTATAATCCCAGCTCCTTGGGAGACCGAGTTGAAAAGATTATCTGAGCTCACAGGTTCGAGACCAGGCTGGCAACTTGGGGAGAGTCATCTCTACAATAAATAAAAAAACTAGCTGGGTGTGGAGGCACACACCTGTAGTTCTAGCTACTTGGAAGTCTGAGGCAGAAGGATTACCTGAACCCAGCAGGTTGATGCTGCGGTGGTCGTGATTGTGCCACTGCACTCCAGCCTGGGTGACAGAGTGAGACTCCAACTCAAAAAAAA
>NW_007074574.1:291989-295788 GCF_000164805.1 Carlito syrichta | reverse complement strand
TGCAGTGGCACACTCACAGCCACCACAGCCTTGACCTGCTGGGCTCAGGTGATCCTTCCAGCTCAGCCTTCCAAGTAGCTGAAACTACAGGCATGTGCCACCATTGCAGGTTAATTTTTTGATTTATTGTAAAGATGAGTTGTGTCAAGTTGCCCAGGCTGGTCTCAAACCTCTGGACTCGGGCAATCTTCTCACCACTGTCTCCCAAAGTGCTGGAATTACAGACATGAGCCATCACTCCCAGCCTCATACTTTTCAAAAGGACATAAACTGAACTTTTTTTTTTGAGTCAGAGTCTCACTCTGTCGCTCAGGCTGGAGTGCAGTGGGACACTCATGGCCACTGAGGCCTTGACCTGCTGGGCTCCGGTGATCCTTCTGCCTCAGCCTTCCAGGTACCTGGAACTACAAGCATGTGCCACCACATCTGGCTAATTTTTTTATTTATTGTAGAGATGAGGCCTTACCAAGTTGCCCAGGCTGGTCTCAAACCCGGGGGGTGGCAATCCTCCCACCTTGGCCTCCCAAAGTGCTGGGATTATAGGCATGAGCCACCACACCCACCCATAAACTGAACTTTTAAGGCATTGTTTCTCTTCAAATTTCCTTTACCAATAATATATGACAGGACTTTTTTTTTTTTTTTTTTTGAGTTGGAGTCTCACTCTGTCGCCCAGACTGGAGTGCAGTGGCCGCTCCCGGCCACCGCAACCTCGCCTGCTGGGCTCCGGCGATCCTTCCACCTCAGCCTTTCAAGTAGCTGGAATTACAGGCATGCGCTACCACGCCCGGCTGATTTTTTGATTTATTGTAGAGATGAGGTCTCGCTGCCCAGGAGGGGCTCGAACCCGCGGGCTCAGGCAATCCACTCACCTCAGCCTCCCAAAGGCGCGGGATTACAGGCTGAGCCACCGAGCCCGGCTATGACAGGACTTTTAATGTCTAGATGCTATTACAGAAAGATGACTAAGTTTAATTGTGCTGAAAAGCTTGTGTATAATGCACAGAAAATACAAAAATAATATTTCAAAAATAAAGGTTCGCAGAGATAGTTGTTTGATACTTGAAAGGCTTGGTGTGCCTTCATGTAATTAAAAAATAACTGCCTGGCATGGTGCCTCACGCCTATAATCCCAGCACTTTGGGAGGCCGAGGTGAGAGGATTGCCTGAGTCCGTGGGTTCGAGACCAGCCTGGACAACTTGGTGAGACCTCATCTCTACAATTAAAAAAAAAACTAGTTGGGCATGGTGGCACACACCTACGGTTCCAGATACTTGGAAGGCTGAGGTGGAAGGGTTACCTGAGCCCAGCAGGTCGAGGTTGTGGTGGCCATGAGCCTGCCACTGCACTCCAGCCTGGGCAACAGAGTGAGACTCCGACTCAAAAAATAAAATAAAATAAAATAAACCTATGTATATTATGCCACTGGGCTAAAATCTTAAATGGTACTTGATATGCAGTGTAAAATAACTTTTACACATGTCTTTAAGAGGTAGGGTCTTGCTATGTTGCCCAGACTGGCCTCAAATCCCTGTGCTCAAGGGATCCTCCTGCTTCAGCCTTCACAGTAGCTGGTACTACAGGTGCACACCATTGCTCACAGCTAACTTTTACAATTTTTAAACAGGTAACTATTTCATTATGTGTTGTTTTATAGGCAGGCTATGTAGAACAAAATTTATTTGTAAATAAGATATTTTTTATAATAAACAGCCGATCAAGTATGAGAGCTAACTACTTCTCCTAAGCCCCAGTGTAAAATAGACACTCTAAATAGAAAAATGTTTAGCATACAGTTACTGGATTTTTAAGGACAATTGCAATCTTTAAAATTTCTCATGTTTTATTATATTGAATAGCTGAAAATTCATCTGCAATTTATGAAAAGTATTACGTTCCTTCAAGCAAACTCTTACACGAATCTTCTTCAATTTCCTTTTATCATACTCTATAGTAGACCCACAAGTTTACTGTGCATGTTCATTAAAACTTTAAACGATTTCACAATTTTTTTTTGAGTTGGAGTCTCACTCTGTCACCCAGACTGGAATGCAGTGGCTGCTCCTGGCCACCCCAGTGTCGACCTGCTGGGCTTCTGCGATCCTTCTGCCTTAGCCTTCCAAGTAGCTGGAACTACAGGCATATGCTACCACGTCCAGCTAATTTTTGATTTATTGTAGATACAAGGGCTTATCAAATTGCCGGAGCTGGTCTTGAACCCGCGGGCTCAGGCTATCCTCTTGCCTTGGCCTCCCAAAGTGCTGGGATTACAGGCTGAGCCATTGAGCTCTGGTGATTTCACAATTTTGACTCTTAGTAAGTAGCATCTTCATCACATGCAAAAGTAGTTCAGGGCTGCTGCTGGAAAGCTAAAATTAGACCACATGTAATTGACTCCTTTCCCTCTCTCTCTTGTTCTTTTTTTTTTTTTGAATAGGAGTCTTACTCTGTCACCCAGGCTGGAGTGCAGTGGCATGATCCCAGCTTACTGCAGCCTCAACCTCCTGCGCTCAAGCAATCCTTCTGCCTCAGTCTCCTGAGTAACTAGGACTACAGGTGCATGCCACTACACCACTAATTTTTGTATTTTTTTGTAGAGACGAGGTCTCACTATGTTGCCAAGGCTGGTCTCTAACTCCTAGGCTCAAGCAATGCTCCTGTTTCACTCTCCCAAAATGCTGGGTTACCAGGCATGAGCCACTTTCTTTTTTTTTTTTTTGAGTCGGAGTCTCACTCTGTCGCCCAGACTGGAGTGCAGTGGCCGCTCCCGGCCACCGCAGCCTCGACCTGCTGGGCTCCGGCGATCCTTCCGCCTCAGCCTTCCATGTAACTGGAACTACAGGCGCGTGCTACCACGCCTGACTGATTTTTTGATTTATTGTAGAGATGAGGTCCCGCCTGCCTAGGCGGGTCTCGAACCCACGGGCTCAGGCAATCCACTCACCTCAGCCTCCCAAAGGCGCGGGATTACAGGCTGAGCCACCGAGCCCGGCTCATGAGCCACTTTCTACAGGGCAAATGCCTTGTGTGTCCTGGAATGAGGCACAACCAACAGTTGTGTTGTTGTTTCCCACCAAAAGAAAGATCTATTCCTCCAGCTATTTAAATTCTCTATTCAAATTCATCATATTCTTCAACTTGCAGCATTCTCATCAAGGATATGAACATAATTAGGATCTACATCAACCTTTTTTTTTTGAGACAAGGTCTCTGTCACCCAGGTTGGAGGACAGTAGTGCAATCATGGGTCACTGCAGCCTCAAACTCCTGGATTCAGCAGTCCTCCTGCCTCAGCTTCTCGAGTAGATGGGACACAGGCATGCGCCACCACACCTGGTTAATTTAGCTTTTTTTTTTTTTTTAAGAGATAAGGCCTCTCTTGGCCCTATTACAGTATACTTTTTTTTTTGAGTTGTAATCTCACTCTGTCACCCAGGCTAGAGTCAGTGGCACACTCACGGCCACTGCAACCTCGACCTGCTGGGCTTAGGCGATCCTTCCGCCTCAGCCTTCCAAGTAGCTGGAACTACAAGCAGGCCACCGATTAATTTTTTTTTGTAGAGATGAGGTCTCACCCAGTTGCCCAGGCTGGTCTTGAACCCCTGGACTCAGGCAATCCTCTCACCTTGACCTCCAAAATTGCTGGGATTGTAGGTGTAAACCACCACACCCGGTCGCAATATACTTTTAAAAAGTTGTTTCACATATAAGAATAGTAGCTTTAGCCGGGCTCGGTGGCTCAGCCTGTAATCCCGCGCCTTTGGGAGGCTGAGGTGAGTGGATTGCCTGAGCCCATGG
>NW_007074574.1:279963-291760 GCF_000164805.1 Carlito syrichta | reverse complement strand
CCAACTCAAAAAAAAAAAAAAAAAAAGCAAAAACAAGAATAGTAGCTTTCAGAATGATTTCTGGGCAGTCCTACATGTTTATCCATGTTAAATATCCTCACACATTTAAAAGAAAGGACCAGGCACGGTGGCTCATGCTCGTAATCCCAGAACTTTAGGAGGCCAAGGCGGGAGGATGGCTTAAACCCAGGAGTTTTAAACCAGCCTGGGCAATATTGTAAGAATTTGTCTCTGCCGGGCTCAGTGGCTCAGCCTGCATACCCGTGCCTTTGGGAAGCTGAGGTGAGTGGATTGCCTGAGCCCGCGGGTTCAAGACCCGCCTGGGCAGGCGAGACCTCATCTCTACAATAAATCAAAAAATCAGCCGGGCGTGGTAGCGCATGCCTGTAATTCCGGCTACTTGGAAGGCTGAAGTGGAAGGATCGCTGAAGCCCAGCAGGTAGAGGCTGCAGTGGCCAGGAGCAGCCACTGCACTCCAGTCTGGGGGACAGAGTGAGACTCCAACTCAAAAAAAAAAAAAAAGAATTTATCTCAACAAGAAATAAATTAGCCAGGCGTGGTGGCATGTGCCTATAGTCCCAGCTACTTGGAAGGCTGAAGCAGAAGGATCCCCTGAACTCGGAAGGCCTAGACTGCTGTGGCCATGAGCGTGTTCCTGCACTCCAGCCGGGGTGACAGTGAGACTCCGACTCAAAAAGAAAGGAAAAAAAAAAAGGCAAAGGTCTTCATTCTTTTGTTGATCTCTTAGTTTCTTTTCTTTTCTTTTTTATCCAAAATGTGTTTATTGGGATGGTTTTCCATTCATCTTGATTGGGGTGCTTTTAGTGCTGCTTCCTCCTGAGGGAACATCCTTCTGTAAGCCTTGCTTTTCCTCCCGCAGGCTGACAGAGGACAGTGGCGCAGCCAACACACAAAACTACTGCCTGTGCATGGCTGAAGACCATGGTGATTGTACAGCATCCTGGGCATTTCAAGTCCATGAAGTGGGAGTTGCAGCTCTGCACCAGGCACTTCTTGTGTTTCCTCTTCTCCTCTGGAGAGGGATGAAGGCGATCCTTTGCCAGAATCATGTTCCCGTGGGTGGGTTGTCACCGCTGGAAAGGCAATCTCTTAGTTTCTTTCTTTTTTTTTTTTGAGTTGGAGTCTCACTCTGTCGCCCAGACTGGAGTGCAGTGGCCGCTCCCGGCCACCGCAGCCTCGACCTGCTGGGCTCCGGCGATCCTTCCGCCTCAGCCTTCCAAGTAGCCGGAACTGCAGGCGCGCTCTAACACGCCCAGCTAATTATTTTGGATGTATCGTAGAGACGAGGTCTCGCCAAGTTGCCCTGGCGGGTCTCGAACCCACGGGCTCAGGCAATCCACTCACCTCGGCCTCCCAAAGCGCTGGGATTACGGGCTGAGCCACCGAGGCCGGCCGCTCTCTTAGTTTCTAGTAACATCCGGAAGGTATAATCTCAGTACGACCAATTCTTCTGATACTAGCACAACCGGAGCCATGACAGCTTTCTCAGAAAGAAGAGTCGCCTGATTTATCCCGCGGTATTAAATTCCATTCTTTTCCCTTGGAAAGAGAAAGGTGAGAGACACCTACACAGCACTAGCTTCTGAACTTGAAGCCATTTACAGAGTAACTGAAGTGATGCTACGATTTTAGATGCAATGACCCAAACACCATTCTATATAAAGATGCTGATGCTGGCCAGGCTTGGTGGCTCAGCCTGTAATCCCAGCACTTTGGGAAGCTGAGGTGAGTGGATTGGTTGAGCCGGCGGGTTCGAGACCAGCCCGGGCAACTTGGCGAGACCTCGTCTCTACAAATCAAAACATTAGCTGGGCGTGGTAGCGCGCGCCTGTAGTTCTGGCATCTTGGGAGGCTTGAGGCAGAAGGATCGCAGGAACCCAGCAGGTCAACGCTGGGTGGCTAGGAGTGTGCCACTGCACTCCAGCCTGGGTGACCGAGTGAGACTTCAACTCAAAAAAAAAAAAAAAAAAAAAAAAAAGATATAGAAGCTGCTTTCAAGCTATTCTGTTCTTAATCCTAATGATTTCCTAGCTGTTTTGTGCTGACGTAGACATATATTAGCATCATCGCCAAAGTTGATGAACCATTTGCCAATGAACCGGTTTTGGAGAGGCAATCTGAATGGTATTTAATAATAGAGAATGTAGCACAATGATGAACTTCACTTTGCATTCTTCTTTTGTGGTGTCATTGCCTGAAGCTATCCTGTAGCCAAACTGCTGAGGACTACTGCATTTTAGGATGTGAAGAATTTGGCACAAGCCATCTGATATCACAGTGTAGAATGAGCTGCTTATCCTCTTTGGGGTTTCTCTCCTATTTTTATTTCCAATACATATTATGAAACACTTCTTTTTAAAAAAGCTCTCTTTCTGTGTGTAAAATATTCTAAGCCAGGAGCCTCACGACCATCCATGGTGGATGGCCTAGAATGTAAGCTTGGTTTAAAAGACTTGAAACTAGGGCAAGGGAACCTCCTTTTCTTCCCATCGCCACCTCCGCCAACCTTTCTAAAACACGATATTGAATTTCCTCAAAGCAAGGGAAAACAAAAGCCTTTTATATTGCCATGTATTTTTAAACCAATGGCTTCTTTTGTATAGTTGTATTTGTTGCATAATTGGGAAGAAAAAAAGACTATTCATAGTGAGAGGAAAATTCTTTTTAAGATGTTGCAAATCTTGTAAAATATAGCACATTAAGAAAAACCATAGTTTTCTCTTCCATAGGAAAAAACAAATGAAAAATAGTTAAAGCTTAATATAGATACACTAATAATTTTAGACATAATGTTCTATGTGGAATCTATAAATTAAGTTTCAGTGAAGAGAAAAATATTCTGCAGAGATGGAAGTGGGTCACACTTTATATTTTATGCATTTTCTTTACAAAGAATATGACATCTCGGAAGACAGAAAATGGAGGCATATGTTTAAAAAATGATCTTATATAATTTTAACTATCACATATGCTGAAATTTGGCTTCTCCTGCTATTGCTAAAGGACTCAGATAAATTATGTACTCCACACTTTAGACTAAATAGTCAGATTTTTTTTTGTTTTGCGTTGGAGTCTCACTCTTGCTGCCCAGACTGGAGTGCAGTGGCATGCTCTGGGCCACCACAGTCTCCGCCTGCTGGACTCAGGCGATCCTTCTACCTCAGCCTTCCAAGTAGCTGGAATGACAGTCATGTGCCACCACGGCTGGCTGATTATTTATTTATTTATTGGAGAGATGAGGTCTTGCCAAGTTGCCCGGGCTGGAGTCAAAGATTAAAACATTAAAATGAGGCGGGGGACACAATATCAGTAAGGGTACCTGGTCTCAAATTGGGTGAAGTGAGGACCAAAGAGAAGTCCAAACTTTACCTGTACAATGACCACTTGTATACCTAATCCTGAATTGTGCCCCACATATTTAAAATAATTAAAAAATCGATAAAATGTAAAAAATAATTAAAATTGATAAAAATAGGAGGCACTTTTGTCTCTAATTTTTTCATTTAAAAAAATTCATCACCAGGTGGGTGACTCATGCCTGTAATCTCAGCATTTTGGGAGGCAGAGGGGAGAAGATTGCCTGAGCCCATGAATTTGAGACCAGCCTGGGCAACATGGCGAGACCTCATCTCTACAATAAATCAAAAAATGAGCTGGGTGTGTGGTGCACGCCTGTAGTTCCAGCTACTTGGGAGACTGAAGCGGAAAGATCGCCTGAGCCCAGCAGGTCGAGGCTGTGGTGGCTGTGAGTGTGCCACTGCACTCCAGCCTGGGTGACAGAGTGAGACTCCAACTCAAAAAAATAAATTAATTAATTAATTAAATAAAAAACTTCATCAAAGCTAGAATGGAAAAATAGCTCATTTATGAAACTGACAATCACAATTCACAAATCACAATATGAAATACAGGCAGGGCACGGTGGTTTATGTCTGTAATCCCGGCACTTTGAAAAGCTAAGATGGGAGCATCCTTTGAGCCTGGGAGCTCGAGACCAGCCCGGGTTACATAGTGAGACCCCGTTTCTATGGGAAAAAAGAAATTAGCCAGGTATGGCGGCATATGTCTGTAGTCCCAGCTAGTATCCAGGAGCTTGAGGCAGAAGGATTGCCTGAGTCCAGGAGATTGAGCTGCAGTGAACCATGATTGTGCCACTGCACTCTAGCCTGAGTGACAGAGTGAGACCAGAACTCAAAAACAAACAAACAAACCCATAAATACAGAACATTATTATTTATAAGGTTTTTATGGTAAACTAACATAAACATAAACAAAAACACAGCTATTAAGTGGTAGAGGCAAGCTTTGAACTCTATATATTTTTTTTACTCTGAATATCAAGCTCTTTTTACAATTTTATTTTTTCTTCTTTTTTTCTTTTTGAGTTGGAGTCTCATTCTGTCGCCCAGACTGGAGTGCAGTGGCCGCCCCTGGCCACTACAGCCTCGCCTGCTGGGCTCTGGCAGTCCTTCCGCCTCAGCCTTCCAAGTAGCTGGAACTACAGGCGCACGCTACCATGGCTCGCTCATTTTTGATTTATTGTAGAGATGAGGTCTCGCCAAGTTGCCCAGGTGGGTCTCGAACCCGCGGGCTCAGGCAATTCACTCACCTCAGCCTCCCAAAGGCGCGGGATTACAGGCTGAGCCACCGAGTCCGGCTTTCTTTTTACAATTTTAGAGTAAAATGTTCTAGATCCCTAAATGAGCAAACTCTTACTGCTACCAGCCGTCCCCAGCCCTTACCAAACCATATTACTTGGCTCAAGTGGTGGCCTTCTGGAATCACAAAAAGACAAAAGACAAAGGCCAGTCTAAACTCATGATGCTCACTGGGTCTTGGCAGCGAGGTATGGGCTGTCATAGTTTTACCTCAAAGGAATAAACTTTAGTAAAGTTTAAATGGATCAGGACCATCTGTGGCATGACTTCTTCTCATTATCCCATCACCATAGCAACCTGCATGCCAAATAAGCAAAAGTTTATCAGTAAAGATGACAAGAAAGTGCCAGTAAATGCAGCCTTCATCCTAGTTCCAAAGTTATCTCCACGGTCTCAGCTGGTGCTACATTTTCCTGCTTCCTGGCATTTGGTGACATTCAGCCCTTGTTCAGTCTCAGATGGACCCCAATACTCCCAACATTTAACAGCAAAGGTCTCTCTTGGATTTCTGTGTGACTTTCCCAATGCACAGTTCCCACAGATAAGTACATTGCCAACATTACATAAATGCTACTGGTTAAAAAAGTGGCCAGGCGTGGTGGCTCAAGTCTGTAATCCCAGTATTTTGGGAGGCCAAGGCAAGAGGATTGCCTAAGCTCAGGGGTTTGAGACTAGCCTGGGCAACTTGGTGAGCCCTCATCTCTACAATTAATCAAAAAATTAGCTGGGCGTGGTGGCGCATGCCTGTTTTCCAGCTACTTGGAAGGTTGAGGCGGAAGGATCACCTGAGTCCAGTATGTTAAGGTTGCAGTGGCCGAGAGCATGCCACTGTACTCCAGCCTGAGAGACAGAGTGAGACTCCAACTCAAAAAAAAAAAGGAAACAAAATTTCTATTCTGACAGATTGCACAAATTTTTTAAACTGGACTGTCATTTATCATTGAATGGTCCTTATGATAATAATAAAACAAATAACATTTATTAAGCATTTATTATATTCTAGGCAGTATGCTAATAGCTTTACATGCATTGTATCATTTAATTCTTTCAGTCATTTCATAAGTCTTATTTTCACTTCCATTTCACAGATGAGAAAACTGAGACTCAGAAAGTCTATGTGGCTTGCCCAAGCTCACTTATTATTTGTAAGTTACGGGGCTGAAGTTTTTGCCTAAGCTCCGAAAGGCATGTTGATCATAAAATCATTGTGTGGGGAGATAAAGGGAAGGGCATATGGGCCAAGGAATTGTTGAAATAACCACTGACTTCATTGCTTGAGCCTAAACCTAAATCTGATTTAATTATACTAATTTTCTAAGATTAGGGAGAAAAAAATTAGACTGAAATGATTAGTGAGGCAATGAATGTATGAGTTAACTTGATTTAATATTTTCCACTGTATACATCTATCAAAATATCACACATTATACCCAATAAATAGATACATTTATTATTTGTCAATTAAAAAAAATATATAGGCCATTGCCTTGCTAAGCTATGGTGTGGCCATGTGCTCTTTGAACTATGGCCAGGCCATGTTTTCTTAAGCTTTGATCCCCTCCCCTACCTTGGGGAGATGAAGTTCCTCTTTCTTTCTCTCTCTACTTTCTAAATAAACTATATTTTAAAAATATATATATATAGACATAAGTTGAAGTTTCACTCTGTCACCCAGA
Organism: Carlito syrichta; assembly: GCF_000164805.1. Lineage (NCBI taxonomy): Eukaryota > Metazoa > Chordata > Mammalia > Primates > Tarsiidae > Carlito > Carlito syrichta. The sequence goes on along the minus strand of NW_007074574.1, from coordinate 285,405 downwards.
CTGAAGTACTGTGGCACGATCATGGCTGCAGTGAGCCTCCTGGCCTCAGATGATTCTCTCACCTCGGCACCCTGAGTAGTTGGGACTACAGGCTTGTGCCACCATGCCTGGCTAATTTTTTAATTTTTTGTGGCGATAAAGACTTGCTGTGTTGCCCAGGATGGTCTAGAACTCCAGGCATCCAGTGATCCTCTATCCTCAGTCTCCCAAAGTGCTGAGATTACAAGTATGAGTCACCACACCAGGCCTACAAATCTAAAAATGAAAACAAGCAAGACTGAGACAAATCACGAATGGGACATAATTTTATGAGTATTGGGTATTTGTTTTTTTGTTTTTTGTTTTGAGTTGGAGTCTTACTCTGTCGCCCAGACTGGAGTGCAGTGGCCGGGAGCTCCTGGCCACCGCAGCCTCGACCTGCTGGGCTCCAGTGATCCTTCCACCTCAGCCTTCCGAGTAGCTGGAACTGCAGGTGTGCGCCACACACCCAGCTAATTTTTTGACAAGGTCTCACCAAGTTGTGCAGGCTGGTCTCGAACCCCTGGACTCAGGCAATCCTCTCGCCTTGGTCTCCCAAAGTGCTGGGATTACAGGCTTGAGCCACTACACCCAGCCCCTTCGTGAATCTTTGAGAAATGGGAAATACTGGCTGGTTTCAACTATAATACATATATATATATGTACATATATATATATGTACATATATATATAGAGAGAAATATAAGTATTTAAAAATATATAATATAAATATAATATTAAAAACATAAAATATTAAAAAATAATAATAATGCCTGTGTCCAGGAAAAAGTTAAAAGACATAACAGTCCTGAGATTGCTATCCTTTGGAAAGCTTGCTTGCAAGGTTGGTCCTTGGCTAGCACTTGGGAACTTGGATTTTGGGCAAGTTCTCTTCATTCTTTGTTTTTTTTTGGTGTTGTTGTTTTTGTTTTGTTTTGGTGTTTTTGAGTCGGAGTCACACTCTGTTGTCCAGGCTGGAGTGCAGTGGCATGCTCACGGTCACTGCCGCCTCAACCTGCTGGGTTCCAGTGATTCTTCCACCTCAGCCTTCCAAGTAGCTGGTACCATAGGCATGTACCACCACTACCAGTTAATTTTTTGATTAATTGTAGAGATGAGGTCTTGCCATGTTGCTCATACTGGTCTCAATCCCCTGAGCTCAGGCAATCCTCTCGCCTCTGCCTCCCAAAGTGCTGGGATTAGAGGCTTGAGCCACCGCACCTGGCTATTCTCATCATTTTTGATGGAGTGATTCACTGTGTCTAAATCATTCGTGCAGTCAATATGGTTTATGCTGAATACCTGCTTTCTTTCTGGGAGTCTGAATGTTCCAGCCAGGTAGTGCCCACATAACCAGGCCCTAATAAAAATCCTCAGCATGGGGCCAGGTATGGTGGCTCGTGCCTATAATCCCAGCACTTTTGGAGGTCGAGGTGAGAGGACCGCCTGAGCCCATAGGTTGGAGACCAACCTGGGCAACTTGGCGAGACCTCATCTCTACAATAAATCAGAAAATTAGCAGGGTGTGGTGGCGTGTGCCTGTAGTTCCAGCTACTTGAAGACTGAGGTGGAAGGATCACCTGAGCCCAGAAGGTCGAGGCTCTGGTGACTGTGAGCATGTCACCACACTCCAGCCTGAGCAACAGAATGAGACTCCGACTCAAAAAAAAAAAAGTCCTCAACACTGAGGCCCAGATAAACTTCCCTTGCAGACAGCATTTTGCACGTGGTATCAGGACTCATTGCTGAAGGAATTAAGCACGCCCTGTGGAACTCTATTGGGAGAGGACCCTTGGATGCTTGTGCCTGGTTACTTCTGGACTTCACCCATATGCCTTTTCCTTTGGCTGGTTTCTCTTTGTTTCTACTCAGTGTAATAACTCATAGTCATGTGTGTGTCCATATTCTGAGCCCTGTGAGTCCTCCTAGCAAATCATTGAACCTGGGAGTGATCCTGAAGAGCCCTGACACAGTCTTTGCTAGAGTTTGCTAGATTTTTCTAAGAATTAAGTGTGATTATACTTAGCGTTATATTATAGTAATAAATAATAATAACCATAAATAAATGATGGGTAGCAATGTTATTTTACTTGAGATCACATGGAAAGTTTGAGTCATATGCTAAAGCATGTGGGACAGAAAAATAACATTAGCCAAGCCTGAACCGTTTTGAACATTTTCTAAATTGGATTCCCTTAAAATAACCACAAATAAGTGCAGGGTTTGTATTTACACTAGAGCAATTAGGAAACTGTTTTATTGTTTGACCCTTCTGTTGGCTTGAGTCAATGAAAACTTTATGCATACTAACTAGATGTATTCTCAGATATCTTTTGTGTGTGGGGCGAGGAGAGAACCATTGTACCACTCCCAGCCTTGGAGAAAACTTGCCTTACCCACTTCCTGTGTTGAAAGAAAGGCACTGTATTAATATCTGACAAAAGCCCATTTGAGATCAAGACACGAGGACAATAAGATGTACTTTGCCCTTGTCAAGGTACAACTCTCATGCCTGGCTAATCAACAAGTTTGATTTTTGCATGCCTTAGGAAAAAGTGGTCCTAGGTGGTTTTGTGGATTATATTCTATAGTTTTTATTTACCCAGGCTGGAACCCTAGCTGTAAATAGATGTGCGTCTGCTGGGTCATCCAGCTTCCAACCACTTTCTTCATTATGTTTATCAAAGATAAATGAAAACTTGAAGCTTTGTGCATATTTTGATTACTGCTCCAGCTCATATATTTGGTGACATGAAACACCACAAAGTCTGCATGGGGCTTAGAGCTGGAAGGGCTTAGGCAATTCTCTCATCTCTACATCCCAAAGCGCTGGAATTACAGGCATGAGCCACCGTGCCCAGCCCGTACCCCACATCTTTAGAATAAGTATTAAGCCGGGCGTGGTGGCTCAAGCCTGTAATCCCAGCACCTTGGGCGGTGGAGGTGTTCCAGACCAATCTGGGCAACGTGACAAAATCCCGTCTCTACAAAAATAAATAAAGGTTCTAATTGATTAATTAATTAATTGTATTATTAATTAATTAATTTCAAAAGAATATATACAAACTCATGAGCACTGGCAAATGGCTTGGCCAATTGGTTAAGGACCTGGGACAAAAAAAGATGGAAGGCATAGGGATAGACATACAGGAACGAGCAGAAGTGCATCAAAAATTAACATCCACCAGAGAGCACCCACAGAAGAGGCGCTAAAAACCAAGTAGACAAAATGACCGTCTAGTTGACTGACAGCCAGTCCCTGCCATTGGGCATCCCAGTGTCAGCATGATGGACACATGAATCAAGTGGTTATGGTAGCAGGTATGGAGATCATGCAGGGAAAATCATTGTGGGTTCCCACTTACCAAGACTGCCACTGTCAAACGTCTAGCTGCCAGCAATAGATACTGGGGAGGAAATTGACCATGTTGTGTCCCTTTCATCTTGGAAGGCCCAGCAGTTCATTCTTAGGATACTTTTTTTTTTTTGAGTTGGAGTCTCACTCTTGTTGTCCAGGCTAGAGTGCAGTGGCACACTCACAGCCACCTCAGCCTTGACTTGCTAGACTCAGATGATCCTTCTGCCTCAGGCTCCCAAGTAGTTGGAACTACAGGTGTTCACCACCACACACAGCTAATTTTTTTATTTATTGTAGAGATGAGTTCTCACCAAGTTGCCCAGGCTGGTCTTGAACTCCTGGACTCAGTCAATCCTCTTACCTCAGCCTCCCAAAGTGCTGGAATCACAGGCATGAGTCATCATGCTTAGCCATAGGACACATTATTTTCTTGAGTTCTGATACTCATGTAAAACCACTGTCTGAGGGCTTACACATTGTTTAATTCACTGTCATTGTATCAGACCAGGGACTCACTTTATAGTGAAGGAGATGTGGGTATGAGTCCATGACAATGATCCTATCACATATCATGTCATCTAGAAGTTGCCACCCTGAAATAGTGTTGGAAGTCACAGCTTGAGGTCCAGCTCAGAGGCAATGCTCTGGGAGGATGGCCTTCACTGTGGCTTGCTGTAAACTCCACATGTATCTTGGACACCACGGGCTCTTTAAAAATTTCATTTTATTTATTTATCTATTTGAGTCAGAGTCACATTCTGTTGCCCAGGCTGGAGTGCAGTGGCACGCTCACGGCCCCCGCAGCCTCGACCTGCTGGGCTCAGGTGATCTTTCCACCTCAGCCTTCCAAGTAGCTGGAACTACAGGCATGCACCACCATGCCCAGCTATGGCTTTCACAGATCCAGTGGAGGCAGGGCAGTTAGCACCACAGCTTGGACTTGATGCAGAACCTTTTTCTGCTCTGGATCTCACTGAAAACTGGAAGGCTTTTGTGACACCCACTATATGGGCCAAAGCCAGGCCTCTCGGTGTGGACTGAATTACCTTCAGAACCCTTAGAGGCCCTACAGGCATTATACTACCTTTATGGTAAGAGATATAAGATGCAGTAATCAATCTTTTTCTTTTTTTTTTTTTTTTTTTGAGGTGGAGTCTCACACTGTCGCCCAGATTGGAGTGCAGTGGCCGCTCCCGGCCACCGCAGCCTCTACCTGCTGGGCTCCGGCAATCCCTCCTCCTCAGCCTTCCAAGTAGCTGGAACTACAGGCGCACACTACCACACCCGGCTAATTTTTTGATTTATTGTAGAGATGAGGTCTCACCAAGTTGCCCAGGCGGGTCTCGAACCTGCGGGCTCAGGCAATCCACTCACCTCAGCCTCCCAAGGCGCAGGATTACAGCTGAGCCACTGAGCCTGGCTTTTTCACCTTTTACTTTGGAAGGATATCCCAGTATACCCCTTACTACTGGGTCCCTTGAAATTAATTTTTTTTTGAGTTGGGATCTTACTCTGTCCCCCAGACTGGAGTGTAGTGAAACGATCACGGCTCACTGCAGCCTCAACCTCCTGGGCTCCGGCGATCCTCCTGCCTCAGCCTCCCGAGTAGCTGGGACTACAGGCTTGCGCCAACATGTCCTGCTAATTTATTTATTTATTTTTATTCTTTTGTAGAGACGAGGTCTCACTATGTTGCCCAGGCTTGTCTCAAATTCCTGGGCTCAAGCGATCCTTCCGCCTTGGTCTCCCAAAGTATTGAGATTACAGGCATGAGCTACTGCGCCCGGCCTTGACATTTTTATAGATGTAACAAGTCCCGTATTTTCACAGGGTTTCTTTCTTGCCTTCTGGAACACATGTGTCTTACCAAGGACTCCAGTGGGCAAGCCACTTCTTCCTCTTTTAGTCCAACCAGTGTAATATCAGTAGTGTAATGGATCAATGTGATGTTCTGTGGGATGTCCGGATGGCCCAGATCTCTCTGGACTATAATATGGCAAGGGAGTTATGGGAGTTAATATAGCCCTGGGGGAAAACTGCAAATGTATATTGTAGTCTATTTTTTT
>NW_007074574.1:271501-279885 GCF_000164805.1 Carlito syrichta | reverse complement strand
GTCGAGGCTGCGCTGGCCGGGAGCGGCCACTGCACTCCAGTCTGGGCGACAGAGTGAGACTCCAACTCAAAAAAACAAACAAAAAAAAAAAAAACAGATCTGACCTGGAAGCCGTGATTAGTCAACTACCATTGGTCATTGCCATAGATCCATTGTGCAGGTGCCAATGTGGTGGGGACCACCACTACTAAATCCTTTAAATCCTAAGATTGTTATTGACCTCTATGTTGACTGGGGTGAGACTAATTCCAGAGACTTCCCTTGGCTTTCCCCCCTGTGATAGTCTAGCATAGTCTTAGTCTACTCTTTCATTAGACCAAGGACTCAAAGTGAAGGTAGCACCCACTGGAAAATATGTCAATCACAATGCTATGGTTGAGGATTGAGGAACAATCACCAGATGTGCCCATGAATCCAGTGACTCTGCTGTAAGTTGGACCATCACCAAGACTTTAAGTGTTTTCCAGCCCCTATATGTCTCCACTCTCACATGAGGCTGTGATGAGGCTTCGGGTATCTGAGTTTCAGTGAAGTTAATGCCACTAATGGCCTCCATTCTAAGGTCCGATAAGTGGTCAAAGGTCCATAGCAGCCTGTCTTTTTAGCCCTTGCCTGAAGAGGAGAGCCACCATGGAGTATTTTAGTGACAATGGTGACCCCTCACAAGTGCATTTCTTTTTTATGAGTTGGAGTCCCAGTTCATCATCCAGGCTGGAATGCAGTGGCACCCTCACCGACACCCTAGCGTTGACCTGCTGGGCTCAGGCGATCCTTCCGCCTCAGCCTTCCAAGTGACTTGGACTGTAGGTGCGTTCTACCACACCCAGCTAATTTTTTATTTATTGTAGAGACACGGTCTTGCCAAATTGCCTAGGCTTGTCTCGAACCCCCAGGCTCAGGCAATCCTCTTGCCTCAGTCTCCCAAAGTGCTGGGATTACAGTGCACCCAGCCTGGCCACCAGTGCATTTCTTTCTTTTTTTGGTTAAGACATATTATATAAATGTTTATATAATTATAAACTCGATCACAATTTATATATTTATATTATATAGTCTATCATATATTACAATGTAATATATCATATAATTTTACATTATATATTTAATGTTATATATAAATTTGTACAACCACCTCCATAATCAGGAAACAGAAGAGTTACATCACCCCCTAAAATTTATGGACAGTATTCCTTTATAGTTATACTTTCTCCCCATCCATAATCCCTGGAAACCACTGATCTGTTCCTCAACACTCTCATTTTGTTCCATTTCTCCAGAAGCTGATGCTGAAATAGTTTGGTTGGTAGTTTGGGAGTGAACTTGCCTGTCATAATTGTTCATAATTGGGACAAAACGGCTGGGACTTTATATTCCTCTTGAAGCAGCCATGAGATGCGAGCTGCCCCATGAGGCATGGGGCTTGGAATGAGGTGACTCTGCAACCAAGACCAATTCTGACAGAGCTGAGAGCTGAAGGCTGTCTGTGGACCGCAAGCCTTAAAAGGGCTTTGCACCCCTGTCTACCATCCAGAGTCACCTTTCTTCATGTCTTGTCTCTCCCTCTCACCTCCAGTATTTGGATTCCCACCCTCTCTCTCTCATTCCCTTTTCTCCTCTGCTTATCCCTATTCTGCAAAATTCCACCCTGCTCTCCAACTGACCATCTTTAGGGCTGAACGTCAGAGAGTAATGGGAGAAGCCTGCCTTTCTTTGTTTTTCCATCTTTTTTTCCTCTCTCTTTTTTTTGATAGAGGATTGTGGCTCAGGCTGGATTGCAGTAGTGCAATCATAGTTTACAGTGGCCTTAAACTCTTGGACTCAGTGATCCTTCCGCCTCAGCCTCCCAAGTAGCTGGGACCACAGGCATGAGCCACCATGCCCAGCCAGGCTTCAGTAATAATTATTTCCATTCGCATAGCCCTTTGAAGTTCACAATGCTCTTTCAAATACAGTTTTAAATTTTATTTCTCTTAGCTTCTCTGTGATAAATCTAACATTATTTCTCATCTTGCAGATGAAGAAACTGAAGTTCAGAGAGGTTAAATGACTTACTCAGTATAGGTTCTTATTGTCAGACCCAGGCCTTGAACCAGATCTTCTAATCCAAGTCCAGGACTTTGTTGGCTATATTTTAACTATTGTTCATACCTTGCATTGGGAAGACTGAGAAAAAGAAAAGCAATTATTTGTACAAAGAAGATAAAAGCTAATGTTGAGTGGGCCATTGCTGCCTGGTTTCCAGACCTACCAGCTGAATGTTGGTAACGGTAACATTCTAAGTAGAAAGAATTGGTCTAAAGCAGGGGTCCCCAACCCCTGGCCATGGATCAGTACCGGTCCATGGCCTGTTAGGAACCGGGTTGCATGGCAGGAGGTGATTTGCAGGCCAGCAGACCTCAATTGGCCATCAGATCGGGGGCAACATTCGATTCTTAGAGGAGTATGAACCCTGTTGTGAACAGCACATGTGAGGGATCTAGGTTGCGCCCTCTTTATCACGCCCATTCTTGGAAAAATTGTCTTCCACGAAACCAGTCCCTAATGCCCAAAAGATTGGGGACCACTGGCCTAAAGGATGAGGTTTGATCCAAGTAATCTTTGTATTTGCATGAGCCACCAGGCCCAGCTGTAGTTCATTTTCTAGGACTTAGCTGTCCGTCTTCTTTGCTCATTTTTCTACATGACTGTTGTTTTTATCTCTTAGTTTGTAAGAGCTTTATATGTATTGAGAAGATTATCCCTGTGTTTGTGATTTGAATTGAAACTATTCTTTCCCTGTTTAGCAGACAAATTTGAAGTTGAAAATAGCTAAAAACCGACCAGGTGAGGTGACTCAAACCTATAATCCCAGCACCTTGGGAAACTGAGGTGAGAGGATTGCTTGAGCCCACAGGTTCGAGACCAGCCTGGACAACTTGGTGAGACCTCATCTCTACAATAATCAAAAAATTAGCTGGCATGGTGACGCGTGCCTGTAGTTACAGCTACATAGAAGGCTGAGGCGGAAGGATCACCTGAACCCAGCCGGTCAAAGCTGCGGTGGCCATGAGTATGCCACTGTACTCCATCCTGGGTGACAGAGTGAGACTCCAAATCAAAAAAAAAATAGTAGATGATACCTCTGGTTAAAGATCTGACTCTAAGTTCAATCTTTGTTACCCTTTACCTTCTGGATGCTTGATTCTTCTTCCTCTGTCGGCCCCACCTATAAACATGGTTACTGGCTAGGCACGGTGGCTCAGCCTGTAATCCCAGCACTTTGGGAGGCTGAGGTGAGAGAATTGCCTGAGTCTGAAGATTCGAGACCAGTCTGGGCAACTTGGTGAGACCTCATCTCTACAATAACTCACGCAAAAAATTAGCTGGGCGTGGTGGCATGCATCTGTAGTTCCAGCTGCTTGGAAGGTTGAGGCAGAAGGATCGCCTAAACCCAGTGGGTCCAGGCTGTGTGGCCATGAGTGTGCCACTGCACTTCAGCCTGGGCGACAGAGTGAGATTCCAACTAAAAAAAAAATGGATACCAACCAGTATTTCACATTGCCTCAGATACAATCTCAGCTCTCCCATTTACTAGCTGTGTGACTTTAGACAAGTTGCTTAACCTCTCTGTGCCCTCATTTCCTCATCTGTAAAATGAGAATAATCCTGTACCGTTTCCACAGAGGAGTTATGACAGAAAATTAGTCAATTTGACACATTTAGAAGAGTGCATAGTATATGTCTGAATAAAGTTGTTTTTTTGTTGTTTTTTTTTGAGTTGGAGTCTCAGTCTGCTACCCAAGCTGGAGTGCAGTGGAATGCTCATGGCCACCGCAGCCTCAGCCTGCTGGGTTCAGGTGATCCTTCCACTTCAACCTTCCAAGTATCTGGAACTATAGACGTACACCACCATGCCCAGCTAATTGTTTGATATATTACAGAGACAAGGTCTTGCCATGTTGCCCAGGCTGATCTCAAACCCGTGGGCTCAGGTAATCCTCTCGCCACCGCCTCAAAAAGTTCAGGGATTATAGGAGTGAGCCACCACACCTGACTTGAATAAAGTTATTTAATGTTATGAAGTCACACTAACACACACATGTTTACTCTGTCTCAGATAAGTAACACAATATTTGAAAATTTCAGTCACCTGTTGGGTATAATTATCCTCATTTCACAAAGAAAACTGGGTCTCAGAAAAACCCAGTAAATAAGATCCATTTTCTTTCATCACCTTTAGGTCATTAAAGAAAGTACTGTATTTACAAGGAAAGCCTAGAGAAAAAAAAAATCTTAGTCCCACAGGTAACTGGAAATCCATCTTCAAGTGTATGAAAGGTTATTGTGGTACGGGAAATCAGCCTTGTTCTTTGTTGCCCCAAAGTACAGAGTGATAACAGGTTGAAGACCAAGGAATGCGGAATATGATTCAATCTTATGAAGAACTTGCTGCTTTCACTTCCCGTTGTGGCCTCTGGTTCCGGCTCAGTGCTTGACATGCAGATCGCAGCTCTTATTAAATATCTGTTGAATAAATGAATGAATGAGTAAAGTAAATAATAAAAGCCATCCAAAATGAAACAGACTGTCTCAGGACCACTCCTTCCTGGTCATGTGCAGGAAGAGACTAAGCCGAGCATCAGATGGAGAGGTAGAATAAATTCCTCTTGTATTTAACTATTTTATCTGAGTCTTCAGGAAGAAAAATGATCCTAGTGCAAATAAGAGAAATTTTTCTCAGATCCACTAAAAGATTAAATCCTAACTCCAAAATGTCCTGTACCACAAAATAAAGGAACCTCATAGGGACCCACGTCAAATGCTTTTCTACCTGGTAAGTCGTTGTGTCTGAGACACACAACTTTCCAGAGGCAAGACAATCTATTGATATTGTATACAAGTAACAATCAAAATCACGTAAAAGAGAATGTTGTGAGCAGCCTGCCTCAGCAAGGAAAAAAAAAAAAAAAAGCAGAAGGGATGGCTCAAAGGGCATTTACAACCTATAAAGTATTTTAGAAACTAGCAATCACAATTCCTGTCATTTGAGAATGTACGATGTACCCACCTCTGTGAAAAACTAAAGTCTCAAATTGGAAAACAGCCACTATCTTCCAATGTTTGAAGATATCGGAGTCTAAAAATCCAAGTTCAAATCCTGACTCAATCACTTACTTGTCATTTGACTCTGGACAACTTTCCCAAATTCTCTGTGCCTCAGTTTTGCCACACGTATGCCAATGAAATGGGGAGAAATAATTTCACAAGGTTACAGCAAGGTAGCAAAAAAATCTACCATAGTACCCAGTATATTTGTGGCACTACATTTTCTTTCCTCCCCTGATCATGCACTATAAGAAATTGCATATGATAGTTGGAACTGACCAAAGATTAAATGGTTTGTTTCATGAGTGAGGGAGTTCTCCATTCTTGGAGGTGTTTATGAAGATGCTAGACAGCTGCATGCAAAAACCAACGCATATAGAATGCTTACCACAAGCCAGGCACTGTTGTGTGTATTTTACAAATGGATATTAATTCCGCTGATCCACACACAAAAAAATTTACAGATGAGGAAATTTAAGACAGAGCAGCTAAGTAATTTGTATAAGATTATACACTAGCAGGCACCAGAAATTTGAACCCAGGGAGCATTGGCTCCTAACCACATCACTAACTGCATATACTTAATAGTATAAAGGACATTTGACTATTGTTGGTCCGGTGCTGGTATCAATGTCAGTGCTGATGTCAATGTCAGTGCTGGTGTCAATGTCTCTGATGTCCCTTCCAGCACAGAGATCCCATGGGCCCATCATCTCAGTAAGGTGTGAACAGTTAAAGAGATTCAACCAGGACAGATTGAAAAGCAAATCAAAAACAGGAAGCAAGAGACACCCACACCTGGTACAGCTGAAGGATTAGAATCTTTCAAGCTCGGATAGCACGTCACTCAGAGACAGGCTGTCAGGCAGAGAGACACTGGCGTCACAAGGCAGGATAGCCAAGCAGACACATTTCCTAAAGCCAGATCCTGGGTGTCACCAGTGTGACAGGGCGACCAGTCAGTCATCCTCCGTTCTTTTGTACTTTCATTTACACATTTCATTTCACGACAGGAAACAGCACCGTCAGCAGCACAGTGGCTCACAGCGTGTGCTGCAGGGGTGCTGACGCACAGAGGGTGGAAAGGGCGGGGGTGGGAGAGGAATGTTTGTGCCAACATGTTGAACCCGGCCCCACACTGCCTGCTGCAGTCTCTTCCTTGCCCCAGGCACCTGGCAGATGCTTTCACAAGGCTCAGGTTGTTTGGAGAAGGGGAGTGGGACGATCCACATTTCGTATTTGCAGCTTTGACTTTAAAAATTATTACTATCAATTTAGGTTTGGGGTTTGGATTTTGAGAGGAGCAAGAGGATTACTAGATCCTAACAGGGTTTTTCTTCCCTTGCTTCCTTCTGCCTTTAGAAGTCTTTAGATGTAATGTCTCGTGCTAACTCAGGTCATTCTACTAGAGAAAATAATAAAAAAATAATGCTGACTTACATGTGCATATTAGTGAACAGAACACTCATCTTGTTGAATCCTCATAACACACTTATGGAACAGGAGCTGGGAAACATTATTCAAAATATTTTGGGTTTCTTTTCTTTTCCTTTAATTTATTTTTATTTTTTTGAAAACAGCAAAGTTTAAAGGCCAGGTGCAGTGGCTCACATCCATAAACCCAGCATTTTGGGAGGCCAAGGTGAGAGAATTGCTTGAAGCCAGAGTTTGAGACCAGTTTGGGCAACATAGCAAGACTCTGTCTCTACAAGAGATAAAAAAATTAGCCAGGTTTGGTGGTGCATGCCTGTAGCATCAGCTACTCGGGAGGCTGAGAAGGAAGGATCACCTGAACCCAAGAGGTCAAGGCTACAGTGAGCCATGATTGTGCCACTGCACTCCAGCCTGGGCGACAAAGGGAGACCTTGACTCAAAAAAAAAAAAGGCATAAATATTTCCTTATCTAGGATCTACAAGATTTATTTATACAAAACAAGAAAATTAAACTGTAACTTAAGATACCATCCAGAATTTGATTCCTAGAGGAAACCTTAAAGGTCATCCAGTTCATCTCTTGTTACACAAAAAATGAGGCCATGACCCAGAAAATCTCCTACAGAAATATTCAGACAAATGCATGTGGATGTTATGTACAAGGATGTTTTGCCCGGCACTGTTCAAAATAATAGGAGAAAGGAAATGACCTCAATGTCCCTCTATGGAAGGTTGTTTTTAAAAATTATTTTGTCAATATCATAGATTATCTGAGGCCATTAAATAATGATGCAAATGTATATTTAGTGACATGTACCCATCATGTATGAAATGGAAAAGCAAATTCTAAAATTGCATGTGCAATATAGTGCCATTTATGTAAAAGTGAATGTGTATGGGTGTGTGTGGGTGTGGAAAAAGTCTGAAGATAAATATACCAAAATATTACTAGTGATGGCACCTAGGTCAGACTAGAACTGAATTTTTTTCCCACTTAACCTTGATTTGAAACTCACAGAATTGATTTTAACTAATTTTTGTATCTCAATAAGTTGTGGATTTTTATATCAATTGTTTCTTCATTAAACAGGGAAAATAAAGTCATTTTCATTTAAAGAAGAAGCAAAAATCTTTTAAATTTAACTGACGAATATTAACCACTGTCAAAAGTGTGTTGGAACCTGGGTTTGGTGGCTCCCACTTGTAATCCCAGTATTTTGGGAGACCGAGGCAGGAGGATTGCTTGAGCCCAGCAGTTTGAGACCAGCCTGGGCAACACAGCAAGAGCTCATCTCTATAAAAAATTTTTAAAATTAGCTGAGCTAGGCATGGTGGCTCATGCCTATAATCCCAGCACTTTGGGAGGCCAAGGTGGAAGGAGCCCAGTAGGTCAAGGCTGCAGTGGCCATGAACATGCCACTGCACTCCAGCCTGGGGGACAGAGTGACACTCTGACTCAAAAATAAAATAAAAATAAAAGATTAGTTGAGCATGGAGGCACATACCTGTAGTCCCAGCTTCTGGGAGGCTAAGGTGGAAGGATCACCTAAGCCCAGGAGTTCGAGGCTGTGGTGAATCATGATGGTGCCACTACACTCCAGTCTGGGCGACAGAGAGAGACTCTGACTCAAAAAAAAAAAAAAAAGGTGTGCTGGACAGTGAAATTGTTACTGGAGACCGGGCTCGGTGGCTCAGCCTGTAATCCCAGCACTTTGGGAGGCCGAGGTGAGTGGATTGCCTGAGCTCGAGAGTTCGAGACCCACCTGGGCAACTTGGTGAAACCTCATCTCTACAATAAATAAATTAAAAAAAATTAGCCGGGCATGGTAGCACACACCTGTAGTTCCAGCTACTTGGAAGGCTGA
>NW_007074574.1:269543-271481 GCF_000164805.1 Carlito syrichta | reverse complement strand
CCAGTCTGGGCGACAGAGTGAGACTCCAACTCAAAAGAAAGAAAGAAAGAAAGAAAAAAATTGTTATTGGAGGAATTATTCTTTTTTTGTTCCTTGTTTTTTTGAGTTGGAGTCTCACTCTGTCGCCCAGGCTGGAGTGCAGTGGTATGCTCACAGCCACTGCAATCTCAATCTGCTGGGCTCAGGTGATCCTTCCGCCTCAGCCTACTTGGAAGGCTGGAACTACAGGCACATGCCACCATGCCCGGCTACTTTTTTGTTTATTTTATTTATTGTAGGGATGAGGTCTCGCCAAGTTGCCCAGACTCGTCTCAAACCTTTGAGCTCAGGCAATCCTCTCACCTTGGCCTCCCAAAGTACTGGGATTATAGGCATGAGCCACCTTGCCTGTCTGGCATAATTCTTAATGGCTAAGATCAGAACTGTATTAAGGACAGAGAATAGGGAAGAAAGCTAGCTCAACAGTGGATTTGACAGTGGAAATATACCACTGGGATTCAAATCTGAAAAGTAAACAGAATGTCTACTACTTATTTGAGAAAGATTTGCTATAGGAAGCTTCTTTGTATGGATGTATAAATAGATGGATATATGGATGGATGGAAAAATAAATGAATAAAAGGATGAACGGATGGATACATGTACTTAAATATGCATGAGTGTGTATCACATATTATTCTATAAAGGACTGGGGATGACTGGGAGGAGGAATGGACTGCAAGAATGATCTTAGATTCTCATTCTTTTGTATTTGCTAAATTTCACAGTAACCATATTTCTTCATGTTGTATATCCTTTTAGGGAGTTAAGGGAGAACTTCAGGGTTCTGATAGATACTCTTTGGACCTCTGTCCAATCAATTGTCTTATATCATGAAGTGCTCTCACTTGGCTTTGTGGTTTCAAAGATTGGAGGGGGACATGGTGAATGGTGACAAATTACAACTATTTAGGGAGTTCTTAACCTTTATAGAAGATGCTGAGCCTTCTTTTTTTTTTTTTTTTGAGTTAGAGTCTCACTCTGTCACCCAGACTGGAGTGCAGTGGCCGGGTGCAGTGGCCGCTCCTGGCCACCGCAGCCTCGACCTGCTGGGCTCCGGCAATCCTTCCGCCTCAGCCTTCCGAGTAGCTGGAACTAAAGGCGCGTGCTACCACGCCGGCTAATTTTTTGATTTATTGTAGAGATGAGGTCTCGCCAAGTTGTCCAGGCGTGTCTCGAACCCTCAGACTCAGGCAATCCACTCACCTCGGCCTCCCAAAGGCATGGGATTACAGGCTGAGCCATCAAGCCTGGCTTGCTGAGCCCTTTCAAAACCTGCAGAAAGCTAGGGATCATCACTTCAAAAAAAAATGGGCACCTTATTCTGGTATAATTTCAGAAGATTCATGAGCCCCCAAAGCCCCATCCTTTGATTTCACTGAGATTCACCAACTCCATGTTAAGAACTCTTGAGGTAAGTTGTAGCAAGAGATGACTGGAGCTGGTAATGACAGGTGGAATTGACCATAAACACTTTGGAGATCAAGCTTTGTGTGTTTCTGTTTGACATAAAGGATCCTGGCTACCTTGAATGTAGCTGAAGCAAGTGGACACTTCAAGTTAGAAAGAAAAGAATGGAGGTTACTGTATTTTTCTGGTTAATATTTTGAGTGAAAATAAGCCATTGCAGTAATCCCAGCACTCTGGAAGGCCAAAGTAGGAGGATCGCTTGAACCCAAGGGTTTGAGAGCAGCCTAGGCAACGAGACAAGACCTTGTCTCTCCAAAAACTAAAAAAAATTAGCCATTCGTAGTGGTGCATGCCTGTATTTCCAGCTACTTAGGAGACTGAGGTGAAAGTATCACCTGAGCCCAGGAGGTCGAGGCTTCAGTGAGCTGTGATTATGCTACTGCACTTCAGCCTGGGCAACAGACTGAGACTCCGACTCAAAAAAAAAAA
>NW_007074574.1:267327-269464 GCF_000164805.1 Carlito syrichta | reverse complement strand
TTAGCTGGGCTTTGTGGCTCAGCCTGTAATCCCGCGCCTTTGGGAGGCTGAGGTGAGTGGATTGCCTGAGCCCGCGGGTTCGAGACCCGCCTGGGCAGCGAGACCTCATCTCTACAATAAATCAAAAAATCAGCCAGGTGTGGTAGCGCATGCCTGTAATTCCGGCTACTCGGAAGCTTGGGCAGAGCGGCCACTGCACTCCAGTCTGAGCGATAGAGTGAGACTCCAACTCAAAAAAAAAAAAAAAGAAACAATGACTTTCAGAGTAAATAATTCACCATAGTCCCAAGGACAAGAGTCCATGATTCCCTACAAAGAAAAGAAGGAAAGAAAACTGAGGATGTATTCATTGATGCAACAAATCTACATTGAAATCTCACTATAGGCTAGGCCTCATTCCAGGAGCTGAAGACGTAACAAAAAACAAAATAGACAAAGTGCCTGCCACGTGGAACTCACTTTATTGTTGAAGTGGTGGAGGGAGACAATAAACAAATAATTATCTGGCATAATGTCACATTGTAATAAGTGCCCCAAAGAAAAATACAGCAGGGTAAGGGCAAAAAGAACAATGAGGAGGTGGCGTGACAGGGATCTGTTAGGGAAGGCCTTGGTGAGAAGGACATTTGAACAGGTGCCTGAATGGGTGATGGCTTGAGCTGTGCAAGCATCTGGGGAAAGGGCTTTCCAGAAAAAGAACAGGAAGTACGGAGGTCCTGGAAGGGAAATGTGTCCCATGTGCTTGAGAAACAGCCAGGAGGCTGCTGTGTTTGAAGGGAGGTGAGCAGGGGAGTCGGGAAGTCCGGGAGGTGTTCCATGTAAAGGCTTGGAACCATGAAAAAGACTTTTTTTTTTTTTAGTAGGAGTCTCACTCTGTCACCCAGGCTGGAGGGCAGCGGCACTCTCACAGTCGCCACAGCCTTGACCTGCTGGGCTCAGGTGATCCTTCTGCTTCAGCCTTCCAGGTAGCTGGAACTACAGACACGTGTTGCCATGCCTGGCTAATTTTTTGATTTATTGTAGAGATGAGGTCTCACCAAGTTGCCCAGGCTGGTCTCGAACCCATGGGCTCAGGCAATCCTCTCACCTCAGCCTCCCAAAGTGCTGGGATTATAGGTGTGAGTCACCGCGCCTGGCCTGAAAAGGACTTTAAAATAGTCTCCTAGGAGTTGTGGGAAGACACTAGAGGGTTTTAGCAAGGCAATATCGTGTCCTGACTTTTTAACTTAATTTAATTTAATAGTTTAGTTTAGTTGTGGGGTACATGTGAGGATTTGCCACCTAAGTAAATTGTATGCCAATGAGGTCTGGGCTACTGGTGGGCCCTCTCTCTCCTGACAGTGGACCTGTCATCCAGGGTGTTGCTGTGTGCCCCTTATCCCTCCTCCCTCCCTCCCTGCCGGCTCCGTGGTTCAGCCTATAATCCCGCGCCTTTGGGAGGCTGAGGTGAGTGGATGGCCTGAGCCCACGGGTTCGAGACCCACCTGTGCAGCGAGACCTCATCTCTACAATAATTCAAAAAATCAGCCGGGCGTGGTAGCGCACGCCTGTAATTCCGGCTACTTGGAAGGCTGAGGTGGAAGGATCGCCGGAGCCCAGCAGGTTGAGGCTGCGGTGGCCGGGAGCGGCCACTGTACTCCAGTCTGGGCGACCAAGTGAGACTCCAACTCAAAAAAAAAAAAAAAGAAGTGTCCACAGCTGTTGTTCCCACCTTTGTGCTCACGTGATCAGTGATCAGGACCCGCTCATGAGTGAGAACACTCAGTTTTTGGCTTCTGTGCTTTCTCACATTTTTTGAAAATCACTCCAGTTACTATGTAAAGAGAAGACCGTTGGAGGGTGAAGGTGAAGGGTGAGGGGATGAAAGACAATGCTTATTTTCCATTTCCACATGGTAACCAGTGGTTTTTGGTGACCCTAGGAAGAGAACAAAATTACAAAGATAGCCGGGCTCCGTGGCTCAGCCTGTAATCCCGCGCCTTTGGGAGGCTGAGGTGAGTGGATTGCCTGAGCCTGCGGGTTCGAGACCCGCCTGGGCAGCGAGATCTCATCTCTACAATAAATCAAAAAATCAGCCGGGCGTGGTAGCGCATGCCTGTAATTCCTACTCGGAAGGCTGAGGCGGAAGGATCGCCGG
>NW_007074574.1:259534-267172 GCF_000164805.1 Carlito syrichta | reverse complement strand
CTCCAGTCTGGGCGACAGAGTGAGACTCCACTCAAAAAAAAAAAAAAGAAAAAGAAAATGAACTATAAATGGCTCTGGTGTACATGAAAAGATACTCACGCTCAATTATTATTAGAGTAACATATGTTGAAGCTATGATACCACCTTTTCCATGGCAAAGATAGGTATATGTATATATTCATGTCTATTTATTCTATATATCTGATGATAGATAACTCTTGGTCAGAAAATTGGTATTCTCATATATTGCTCTTGGGAAAACCCATTGGCATAGCCTCTGTGGATGACTATTTGACAATTACCTACCTAAGTCATAAACGCATATATCCTTTGTTTAGGTCAGAATCTCTCAGCCTTAGCACTATTGATGTTTTGGGCCAAAGATTTCTTCATCCTCTGTGTTGCAGGATGTTTATCAGCAGACCTGGCCTCTAGCC
The DNA here is from genome assembly GCF_000164805.1 of Carlito syrichta. Taxonomy (NCBI): domain Eukaryota; kingdom Metazoa; phylum Chordata; class Mammalia; order Primates; family Tarsiidae; genus Carlito; species Carlito syrichta. Next base: position 266,735 of record NW_007074574.1, on the reverse strand, counting down.
ATTCGATTCCAGTAGCATCCCTTCCTGTGAGTGTGACAATCAAAATTGTCTCCAGATGTTGCTAAATATCCTCTGGGGGACAAAGTCACCTTCACTTAAAAAGACTGGTTGAGGCTTTTTGTTGTTGTTGTTTGTTTTTTTGAGACAGTATCTCGTTCTATCACTCAAGCTGGAGTGCAGTGGCACCATCATAACTCACTGTGGCTTTGAACTCTTGGACTCAAGCAATCCTCCCACCTCAGTCTCCCAAGTAGCTGCGACTACAGGCATGTGTCACCACGCCTGGCTAATTGTTTTAAAATTTTTTGTAGATATAAGTTCTCTCTATGTTGCCTAGGCTGGTCTCGAACTCTGGGCTCAAGCAATCCTCCTGCCTCAGCACTCAAAGTACTGGGATTACAGGTGTAAATCAGTGCATCCAGCCTGAGGTTTTTTAGTGCTGCATAACAACCACTCCAAGTTTAAGTGGTTTAAAATAATAACTATTTTATTTGTGCATGATTCTGAAATCTGCATTGGGTTCACCTGGGCACACCCTCTGCTGGTTTTGTCACAAATGACTACATTTATTTGATGGGGAGGTGAGGCTAAATTCAGGATGTTGGGATGGCCATGTCTCCTCTCTCTGATGTCTCTGGTCCTGTTTCTCCACACATGGCCTCTCAGTATAGTGGAAAAGTGAAGACACGACACTCTCTTCTTGTGGTCTCTCCAGCAGGTTAGTTGGGCTTTTTTTTTTTTTTTTTTTTTTTTGAGTTGGAGTCTCACTCTGTCACCCAGACTGAAGTGCAGTGGCCGCTCCCGGCCATCGCAGCCTTGCCCTGCTGGGCTCTGGCGATCCTTCAGCCTCAGCCTTCCAAGTAACTGGAACTACAGGTGCGTGCTCCACACCTGGCTAATTTCTGATTTATTGTAGAGATGAGGTCTCGCCAAGTTGCCCAAGCAGGTTTCGAACCTGCAGGCTCAGGCAATCCACTCACCTTGGCCTCCCAAGGCGCTGGGATTGCAGGCTGAGCCACTGAGTCTGGCCTAGTTGGGCTTTTACATAGAATTTAGGACTTCCAAGGAAACAAAAATGAAAAGCTACCTGGCAGTCTTAAAACTGCTGATGATTTTCAACTAAGCAATTTTTCTAAGTTTTAATATAAAGTGAAGAGTTTGCCCAGAAAATTATTAGATTTTTATGACTTTTTTTGATTTATTGTAGTATCTGGATAAGGACAGTTGAAGCAGAGGTTACACAGAAAGTTTGCCATTGGCCTTTCCTGGATCCACAATGTTTCCACCCTGGCCTGAACGAGGTTCTCAGGCCTTAGTCTGTTCTAATCCTTCTTTTCACGATTAATTTCTGTTCTCAGGGTTAACATTCTTTAGCTCTTAGCTTAACTATCACTTTCTTGGAGACGTTTTCCCTGACCACATTTTCTTTCTCTTTCTTTCCTTCCTTCCTTCCTTCTTTTCGAGTTGGAGTCTCACTCTGTCGCCCAGACAGGAGTGCAATGGCATGCTCACTTGACCTGCCTTGACCTGCTGAATTCAGGTGATCCTTCCACCTCAACCTTCCAAGTAGCTGGAACTACAGGCAAGCGCCACCACGCCCAGCTAATTTTTTGATTTATTGTAGAGATGAGGTCTGGCCAAGTTGCCCAGGCTGGTCTTGAACCCATGGGCTCAGGCAATCATCTCACCTTGGCCTCCCAAAGTGCTGGGATTACAGGCATGAGCCACTGTGCCCAGCCCACGTTTTCTTAAGTAGTCCTTCCTCTCCCTCACTCCCAATTCGCAAGCGTGTTGGAAGCCTCTGCATAGGTTGTCCAAAGCAGTCACATGGCCAAGTCACATGTCAAAATGGGAGGGGACCTCACAAGAACATAATATCAGAAGTGTGGTTTATTGAAGGCTATCAGTGTAACTTTTATCTTACTCATTATTCTTACTTTTGTTTATTTCCTTTGGAAATGTTTGGCTTAATGTTTTCCTTGTCAATTTCCTCTTATTAGGAGGAGGAACCCCTACTAAAACGTAGGCACTTTCCTGTCTTTGTTATTATTATTCATCCTACATAATCTGACAGTGTTTGGCACTTAGGCCAACAACAAATATTTGTTGAATAAATAACTGAGCCCTGAGTTTCCCAAGCTGTGTTAGGCTCATCTACAAAAGACTTGTGTTAATATGACAGTGGAGAGAGTTGAAATTCTTTCCTTTCTTTTAAAGCAACTTGTATATTTTAACAGTAGTTTTCTGAAAACAATGCCTCAATTTAATCATCTGGAAAATTCTTATATCCAAATGGAGTATAAAATCAGATTTCTCTACCTTTGCCATGAAGGGCATTTTTCCATTGTTTTCTTAGCAACAGAAAATAGTTGATTATTTGCATTAGTTGGTTAATATTATTTCAAGTCATCTTTTTTCCAGATTTATTGAGGTGTAATTGACAAATAAAAGCTGTATATATTCAGAGTACATTGTGACGATTTGATATACTTACATATTGTGTAATGGTTATCACAATCAAATTAATCAACATATCCATCATCACACATCGTAATCCAGTAATCTTGCTTATCTTAAAATAGTCTCATGCTCATTTCTTTAGAGTGAAATGCAGAAATGTCAAAGATTTGTGAAATTGAGTAGGACGGATGATAACTTCTGACAAGCTGTTAACTGTGGATTTTCAAATCAATGGTGAGCTCAAGTTTTCTAGGGAACCTTTTTGTTGTCCAGATGGCCTGGAGGCTTTGCAGGGATTTATTTATTTTTTCTTGTACTTTGATACGTTTTTAATAATAGCTATGGAAAATTTAGAAAGCCTTTATACAATATACTTTGACAGCTAAGCATTTATGCAAGTAAGATGCTCTTAATCTTGCTTTTCCTTTCTAATTACACTCTTTTGAAGACTACACAAGATTCTTAATCTTTCTAGGTAAAGTAGGTTTATGCTTCTTTGCTGGTTGCCTGGAAGGGAGGAACAGGAAGGGAGGGATTAAAAACTCCGGAGACAATGCATGATGGGATATTGTCCTTATTTCAAATTAAAGTCTACATACACAATCAGCTTTCTTAATTCTTAAATTCATTACTGAAAATCTTCCAGGCCTTAGCGCCATCTTCTTAGAAACCTCCGAGCCATGAGGGCCAAGTGGAGGAAGAAGCGAATGCACAGGCTGAAGCGCAAAAGAAGAAAGATGAGGCGGAGGTCCAAGTAAAAACCTCTAGCTTATGCACCCGTGGAGGTCACAGGAGCAGAAACATGGAATGCCAGGGGCTCGGACACTGGTATAAGTTGTCGGACTGCACGCTGTCTAACTTGTCTCTCCAGGAATCTAGAACTCCACGCCATCCGATCTTCAAGACCACCTCTGAGAGATCCACCTTGCTCATCATACCAAAACAGTCCCTGTTGGTCCTTTGCCCTGGACCTGGACATCTTGGACTAGTTCTGTGTTGAGTTGTGGCTGAGTGTAGCAAGTGTACAATAAATCATCTCTTCTGTTGTCTTAGCTGAAGAATCAAAAAAAAAACCAACACTTTCATTACATATCTGTGTGTGAGTATAATGAAAAGACACTACATTCCCTGTGTGTATTGTTTCAGTGTACATAAATCATATAATCCTTATCCAGCAAACTTATAAGATAGTAGTGGCAATATTGCATATATGTTAGAGTCACTATAAGGCAATCTTAATTCTCAATATGTTACAGAAGCGACTTCATTCTAGCCGAGTGACCTCAGGCAACTCATTTTCCTTCTCAGGGACAGTGTCCTCAACTGTGAAAGGGGAACTGGGGCAATGTACCTTCTAGTTCTTGGGTTAAGGTGTCAGCAGCAAAATAAAGCCACATAAGTATATGTGTAAGACTGTATAGGTCTTAAAATAAATACCAAGGATACATAACTTAAAAGGGTTTTGTGCACATTTTGAAGATGTTAGATGGAAGTTAGGATGGGATATTACTTTTTTCAGAGCAGAAAGTCATGTTTTTGAATGACAAAAAGGAAAGAGGTTTAATTCATACTGATCTAATATAATTTAGAGGTTTGAAATAAACTTTTCTCTGAAAAGACTGTATCAGACTTTTAGCTCTACCATGTCAGGGTTGCTTACATCATAATGTGTCCAGAGAGTCTGACAGGAAACGTGCAACCTGAGCTGATGAAGTGTGAGAATGAGGTTGGTTGCATGGATGGAAATAAAGGAAGAAAAGATGGTTTTTGTTTTTTTTTTGTTTTTCTGAGTTGGAGTCTCGCTCTGCCGCCCAGACTGGAGTGCAGTGGCCACTCCCGGCCACCGCAGCCTCGACCTGCTGGGCTCCGGCAATCCTTCCGCCTCAGCCTTCCGAGTAGCCGGAATTACAGGCATGCGCTACCATGCCTGGCTGATTTTTTGATTTATTGTAGAGATGAGGTCTCGCTGCCCAGGCGGGTCTCGAACCCTGCGGGCTCAGGCGATCCACTCACCTCAGCCTCCCAAAGGCGCGGGATTACAAACTGAGCCACCGAGCCCGGCTAAGATGGTTTTATAGACACGTGGCTGTACCACACCAAAGAAAGGTCACACTAACATTCTGTAATGTTATTACATTGGGCCAATGGAGGGAAAATTCTCCTAAGATTTAAATAAGGTGACGATGGCAAACAGCATATCAGCACCTTCCTAGTGAAGCATTAGTCACCTGGAGAATCCTTTCCACACCCGTACACCAGGTGTAACAGGAACAAGTATGAACAGAAAAATATGATTTTAAAACGATCTGTTCAGACCCTCACAGACTGAAACACTGTTGGAAGGAATTAACTTCTAACAACCTGGGGGAAAACAGAAAGGGGAAGAGTGGGTGACAGTCAAACAACGTTCTGTCTTAAAAGAATTTGGAGCTGGAAAACGCAAAGCTAGCAGAAGTACTGGAGGTGTTGAACATGAGGTACTCACATTTTTTCCATATTATGGTGTTTGTTCTTCTCCTCTTTCCCAGAGGCTTCTGCCAACTCCTTTGCCAGCCATTCAACAAACAGAGTCACTCAACAAACACTGTGCTAGGTCCTGAGGATTTACAACGGAATACGCTTTCATCTTGATCTCTGAATCTTCAGGGGCCCAGGCCACCTGCTGTGGGGAAGTGGATAGGACAGAATGTCTGTGGATAAGACCCATTAAATAATTGCAGCACAGTGTGGTCAAGGTTGCGGCAGGTGTGTGTACAGAACTGTGGGAGCTGACGGGAGGCCGTGCCTGGCCCTGGCATGTCTCACCAAGAGGATGACATTTGATATTGTTTTCTGGAGATGAAATGGCAAGTGTGGTGAAGGGTTGGGGCTGACAGGGCACAGAAAGGAGAGGACTGACATTTTAGAAAGACAGTGGGGGTGGGGGAAAGGAAAAACATACAGAAGCAGAGGGACTTGAGAGAACCAGGCACGTTTGGAATGTGGCTGCTGTTTCTCACAATTAAAAAGAAAGTTCCAGCTTCCTTTAGGTAGTGCTTATTGTACTTATCTCATGGCTTTCATCCACAATCTAGATCCTAAGAGCACTCCGTTTCCTGTCCCCACCTAAAAGCCATTGGGAGTGTAACCTAATATAAAATTCCAATTTATCCTAGCCACTTGGGAGGCTCAGGCAGGAGTATTGCTTGAGCCCAGGAATTTGAGTCCAACCTAGGCACCATAGTGAGACTCCCTCTCTGAAAAAATAAAAATAAAGGAAAAAAATTACAGTGTAGTCAATCATAGAGGGTCAAAGAAGAGATGACTTGAAGCACCAATAATACAATTTGCTGAGCACTTATGAGATGTGTAGGTAAGCCCCTTACAGCATTGCTGTATTTAATTTTCATGAAGACCCTGTAGGTAAGACACTATTATTATTCTCATTTTAAAATGAAAAAAACTGCCGGGCTCGGTGGCTCAGCCTGTAATGCTGCGCCTTTGGGAGGCTGAGGTGAGTGGATTGCCTGAGCCCGCGGGTTCGAGACCCGCCTGGGCAGCGAGACCTCATCTCTACAACAAATCAAAAAATCAGCCGGGCGTGGTAGCGCGTGCCTGTAATTCCTGCTACGTGGAAGGCTGAGGAGGAAGGATCGCCGGAGCCCAGCAGGTCGAGGCTGCGGTGGCCGGGAGCGGCCACTGCACTCCAGTCTGGGCGACAGAGTGAGACTCCAACTCAAAAAAAATAAAATAAAATGAAAAAAACTGAGGCACACGGAGACTGAACATCTTGTTATACTTGTGACTAATGGATTCTGGTTCTAACAGGCAATCTGACTAAAAGGTGTCAAGTCTTAGCCAGCGTGCTATCCTGTGTGAATACACAGTCACGACCAGGAAAAAAAAATGTATCATGTGAGTATTCCACTCCCGGCAGGGCTTTCTCTACTCATTTGGAAAGAACAGCACCTTGAGGATGTCACATCCCAAGTCAGTGGGTGACATGGAGACGCACAGCCCAGGTCGCTTGCAAGGAATGATTTGTTGCCCAGCTCTGGGTGCCGTCAGCAGCTGGGCCATGTAGAGACTGCTTCTGGAGCCGAGTGGCTTTGCCTAAGGTCATGCCACTTCCCAGGATGGACCACATCCAGTGACTTACTCAGGAGGGTATCTAAAGGTTCAGCCATTTAGGCCCAATATCTCTGAAGGGTCGACCAGGCACAGTGGCTCAGGCCTGTAATCCCAGCACTTTGGGAGGCAGAGGCGAGAGGACTGCCTGAGCCCATGGGTTCAAAACCTGGGCAACTTGGTGAGACCTCATCTCTACGATAAGTCAAAAAAATTAGTCGGGCATGGTGGCGTGTGCCTGTAGTTCCAGTTACTTGAAAGTTTGAAGCAGAATGATGGCCTGAGCCCAGCAGGTCAAGGCTGTGGTAGCCATGAGTGTGCCACTGCACTGCAGCCTGGGTGACAGAGTGAGACTCTGACTCAAACAAACAAACAAACAAACAAACAAACAAAAAAACTTGAAAGGCCATGCTCTAGAGCTCCCAGTGGGGCTGGAGGAGACTGTTGGGTGCACACTACAGCTCACACCTTCCTCTGCGTATCCTACTTCCTGCTCTTCCCCCAAAGGGTTGACACTATGGTTTTTTTGTTTTTGTTTTGAGTAGGAGTCTCACTCCAGCCCAGGCTGGAGTGCATGGCATGCTCATGGCCACTGCAGTCTCGACCTGCTGGGCTCAGGTGATCCTTCCACCTC
>NW_007074574.1:256676-259055 GCF_000164805.1 Carlito syrichta | reverse complement strand
CCGCGGGCTCAGGCAATCCACTCACCTCAGCCTCCCAAAGGCGCAGGATTACAGGCTGAGCCACCGAGCCCGGCTACCATGGTATTTCTTAATGAACTTCTTGCCACTCTGTCTCAGAGCCTGCTTCCTTGGGAACGGAATCTGTGACATCAATTTCATTAATCAGAGAAGTCTGTGTTCTCTCATTTGTTTGTCTCCTTTGTAACTTTGCTTCACATTAGTTTCTCTTGATTTTTCATGTTCCTAAAAAATATATATATATATATTTTTTGAGTTGGAGTCTCTGTCCCCCAGACTGGAGTGCAGTGGCCGCTCCCGGCCACCGCAGCCTCCACCTGCTGCGCTCTGGCGAGCCTTCCACCTCAGCCTTCCAAGTAGCTGGAACTACAGACACGCGCTAGCTACCATGCCTGGCTAATTTTTTGATTTATTGTAGAGATGAGGTCTCGCCAAGTTGCCCAGGCGGGTCTCGAACCTGCGGGCTCAGGCAATCCACTCACCTCAGTCTCCCAATGCGGGGGAAGGACCCTTAATTTAATCACTGCTTCGATAAAAGATAATTTATATTTGTGAAGACCCTATTTTGATATAAGGTAGTTTTACAGGTTCCAGGGATTAGTACCCGATACCTCCGGGGAGGGAGCATTTTTCAGCCTAGCACACAGTTGCTGTCCTAAACATTTCACCGTTGGACCACTGAAATAGTCCTTTGTTCCTTCCAGCTTGTCATTCAAAATCATCTGCCTTATTTTTAAAACCTTTCTCCCTTCCTTTCCCAGAATGAACAGCGGCTCCCTTGGGAGTTGTAAGGTTTCTGTTAAGATCTCAGACAAGGCTGGCTCCCTGGCTCAGCCTGTAATCCCAGCACTTTGGGAGGCCGAGGTGAGTGGATTGCCTGAGCCCATGGATCCGCGACCCACCTGGCCAACATGGCGAGACCCCATCTCTACAATAATCAAAAATTAGCTGGACGTGGCAGCGCATGCTTGTAGTTCCAGCTACTTGGAAGGCTGAGGTGGAAGGATCGCCAGAGCCCAGCAGGTCGAGGTTGCCCAGCATGTTGAGGCTGCGGTGGCTGGGGGCATGCCTCTGGGCAACAGAATGAGATTCCAACTCAAAAAACAAAAACAAAAAACCAGTAACTCGGGGTAGTCTGAGATCTTTTTTTTTTTTTTTTATTTGAGTTGGAGTCTCACTTGAGTTGCTGCCCAGACTGGAGTGCCGTGGCACGCTCACGGCCACCGCAGCCTCGACCTACTGGGCTCAGGTGATCCTTCTGCCTCAGCCTTCTAAGTAACTGGAACTACAGGCGTACCCCACCACATCTGTCTAATTTTTTGATTTATTGTATTGATGAGGTCTCGCCAAGTTGCCTAGGCTAGTGGGCTCAGGCAATACTTTCACCTCGGCCTCCCAAAGTGTTGGGATTACAGGCGTGAGGCACTGCGCCCGGCCAGAGTTGTTGTTTTGAAGACATCTTTCCAAGGGTTTTATTAATTTGAGGATGCATTCTGGCACGGTTTTCCAAACTTACTTATTCCAGACACCTCTGGTTCAGTAGACTGAGTGAGATCTGAGAATCCAGTTTTTTTTTTCAAAGTGCCCTCCAGGGGATTCTTATCATCAGCCAAGATTTGGAACTAGTCATTCCTTCTACGAAGTCCTGAACCCAAACCCTCGAAATAGGGGATTTCCCTACCAGACTGCTGGGTGTGTCACAGATACATGACTGAGGTTTCATGGGGGGGGGGGCCGGTGAGCAATCCCGAACCAAACCTTCTTACCTGTACAGTACTCACTCAAAGAGTTCGCTAGTGGGAAAGTTTCCCATTCCTAACAAAATAGAGGACGACGACGGCCCGGATTTGGCAGTCCGGCAGCTGTCACTAGCTCGGGACCTCGTGGGTCTGACTGGTCAGGCCCGGGCCGCGCCCTCAGCGGGAGCCAAAGCTTTTCCTTGGCGGGTCCACACCAGGCGCGGTGCGGGTGCCCACCGAGCGGTGCTTCGGCATTGGGGCGGCCCGGGAGTGGCTTTCAGCGCCACCCCCCGCACGAAGCAGCCGCTGGAGTGGCGCGGAGAGGGGGCGTGGGGAGACGTGGGTATGTATATCCGTTCGGGTGTGGGAGCGGGGAGCCGGGACTGCCCAAGCTGCAGAAGAGCTGCCCGGCGTCCGAGAGAGAGCAGGCTGGCTCTTCCCAGGGGGCTGAGAACCCAGCGCCCGCGGCTGGCCAGGCGGGGGCGGCCGAGGGGCGGCGACCGACGCCCAGAAAAGCGTGCGGACGTGTGGCAGTCCCCTTGGGGCGAAGGGGCGCAGGTCTGGCTCAGCGGTGGAGTGACAGGGGCGCTCGGGGACGATGGGGGCCCTGGGCCGGGCCGGG
>NW_007074574.1:249985-255698 GCF_000164805.1 Carlito syrichta | reverse complement strand
ACCCCTTCCCGGCGCCCGGCATTCCTGCCGAAGTGGAAGCCGTCCTCCGGTCCCCCGCACGCCCTCCCGCACTCCCCGCTGCGCCTCCCTCCCCGGTCCCTCCTCTAGGCTAGGAGTGGCCAGGACCCCCCGGGGCCGGTCGTCTCCACGTGAAAGGGACCTTGGGAACCGAGTCTTGATTTCTTTCTCTCCCTCTCTTTTCATGCGGTTTACCGGGAAGGGAACAATGGACCTTTCAAAGTCGGCGTGAACAGCCTTCAACTTTCTGGAGAGGGATGGGAAGGGGGATAAGCCCCTCGGGAAGCCGACTGCGGGGAGAGGCTGATGGAATGCGCGTTGTGCTCTCAGCCTCGGCGCGCGCGCTCACGCGTTCGGGTGATCTTTGTCTCCTTACTGTTCCCCTGGGGTGCCGGGTCCTCCGGCCCCCGCCCCTTTCTGTGGGTTGAGGTCAGGCGAGGCTTTAAACTCGCGGGTAGCTTGCTCTCCATCTGGGGAATAGTCCTTAGCACTAGACCCCCATTACCCTGCTTTTTTCCTGCAGAGTTGGGGGGTCCTGGCAAAGAAGGGGGCCACTGCGTGAGGACCTAAAGTGCTGCCGTTAATGCCAGTTCCTATGCCCTTAGCGATAAAACCAAGGTCCTGACTTCCCTGGATGCTCTCTGCTGAGCCTTGTGTGTCACCAGACCTCGCCCTGGAGCGGAAACAGCTCACTTAAATTCTCCGCATAAGGTTAGGAAAACAGACCTTGATATATGTCTCCTTTCATCAGCAGTTGGGGTTAAGGACAGAGTGCCTAATAATTTTTAAAACTTCTGCACGTGAGCCGCTCACTGCCTCGAGTTCACTCCCCTTGCTCTGGTGTGGCAGTGTGACGCGGTGTTGCACAATTGCATGTGTAGAGAGAGGTGTTGCGGGTCTTCTCAGTCAAAAGAGGAATTTAGAGAAAGGGGGCTGGGGATAGGCTTCCCCGAATGAGGGAGGCTTGACTTCACAGGGCAGTCAGGCAAGTCTGTTGGGAATGGCACTGTGTTCAAAAGAAACACATTTGAAAGTTAAGGTTTATGGTCCTTTGGTTGGCTAGAATGGAGCTATTAATGTTTATTTGTCCCTTGGAGGAAGTTTGCTCTTTTCAAAATTGGTATGGGTATTCATTATACTCTGGTTGTGTCTGATCACAAAGTTAGCATTGCTGGGCCAAGCAGAAGAGCGTGCAGTAGACACGTCCTCTTTTTAGTAGACATTGGGTAGCACTTGAGGGTGCTTTAGATTTTACGTGGAAAAGACTCCAGTCATCTGTCTGTGTGCCTGCCCTAGGGGTACCCACTGTGAGTGGGTGGAGCTGGAAGTCTGTCTTCTGGCTTTGGCTTTCAGTTCCGTCTACCTGATGCTGTTTTATCTGAGGAATGTGTGCTTACAGGCTCAGAAAACAAAGGTTAGCAGTGGAGGCTGAGTCATCATCACCTGTTCTACTTTACAGCTTATGAATGGGAGAGTAAGCCCAGGCAGGACAGGACTGGCTGGTGAGTGAACAAGAAAGTAGTGTCTGTAAATACTTACATGGTGCTTTATCTGGATACTCACTGTCACGGCTAATGGTTTGAATATTCCTTGATCTAGCCTGTAACCCTTTGAGTGTTGTTCACTAGTGTCAGATTCCCACCAGGAAACCAGAATGGGTAACACCTCAATCAAGTTCTAATAGACCTAATCAAGTCTGCCCTCAAGCAGCTACCTACAAAGTGAAGAGAAGATCAACTAGAGGGTGAGGGAATCTTGTGAGGAATTTCTTTCTTTCTTTTTTTTTTTTTTTGAGTTGGAATCTCACTGCCCAGGCTGGAGTGCAGTGGCATGCTCACGGCCACTGCTGCCTCGACCTGCTGTGCTCAGGGGATCCTTTCCCTCAGCCATCCAAGTAGTTGTAACTACAGGTGTATGCCACCATACCTGGCTAATTTTTTGGTTTACTGTAGAGATGAAGTCTCACCAAGTTGTCCAGACTGGTCTCGAACCCATGGGCTCAGGCCATCTTCTTACCTCGGCCTCCCAAAGTGCTGGGATTATAGGTGTGAGCCACCGTGCTTGGCCTAATTTTTTGATTTATTGTAGAGATGAGGTCTCGCCAGGGTCCTACGTACTGTAGCTACCTGCCTCCGCGCAAGTTTCTGAACTTGTGAAAAATGAACCCCATTTCAGAAAGAGAACTATCAAATCAGCAGTTTTAGACTCACATGGAATGCTGTGGGTAAATGTGTACATTTTGAGGTGCTCTGCAGTATGGGTATTGCATCATCCACCCACCTATCCACTATACCATCCATTCAACCAACACTTATTAATCACCTATTGTGTTTCAAACACTCTGGAAGCAAACTTTATGCTTGCTGTGTGACATGTTCATGATGGTAAGGAGAAGGGGAGTTGAAGTGGTTGCAGCTGGGGAGACCACAGGGCTTGAAGACACCTGTGTGGTGATTTTCATCCATAAAGGTGACTGAGATACATTCTCTGCTGTTGAAGAAATGAGTCTAGCCAGGGACGCAAGATTAACAATTAAGAAGTCCACTAAATTGAATTTGGGAGAATTGTGCACGGGTTGCTTTAAGAAGCCAGAGGAGGGACAGTTTGGGACTGGGATATGGGAGCAATTTTATGAGAAATACAATTTATTAAATTGGATAAAATAGTAGGAATCGAAATCTGGCATCAGAGCTACTACTTTAAAGTAAATATTAGTGCCAGGCATGATGGCTCACGCCTGTAATCCCAGCACTATGGGAGGCAGAGACGAGAGGATTGCCTGAGTCCAGGGGTTCAAGACCAGCCTGGGCAACTTTGTGAGATCTCGTCTCTACAATAAATCAAAAAATTAGCCCGGCATGGTGGCACACGCCTGTAATTCAGCTACTTGTAAGGTAGAGGTGGAAGGATCGCCTGAGCCCAGCAGGTTGAGGCGGCGGTGCATGAGCAGGCCGTTGCATTCCAGCCGGGGCGACAGTGAGACTTCGATTCAAGAAATAATAAATAAATCAATAGAGTAAAGATTAGAGGATTTGAAGTCAGACTTGGGTTTAAAACAAGACTCTGACAATTGCTAAACATTTGCTATTGGGCATCCCCTAATATCTCGAACATTGTTTCTTCCTCTGCAAAATGAGTTTTTGAACGCTTTATGGGATTTTTTGAGCATTAAATTTGCTGTGTGTATAATAATGTACTATACAAGTATACAAGCTAGTGCTGAAGCGACTTTCAAAATGTGTGTTTTTAAAAAAACTTTAAATAGTTAGATATAAATTACAGCTTAATTAAACTGGTGTCAGCCGCAGATTTCCATTTTATTGGCCTTTTTCAGAGTGATCTGAATCCCATCTTGAGAGCGTCTTTAGACTTTAGACTAGCTCTTGTCATATGATATTCCTCACTTGTCCAGGCTTCTTCCCATCCCAGGCACAGGAAATCTTTTCATTTCGTTTGGGTGGCGAGCATTAATTAGAAGGATAGGTTGTCTAGAGTAGTACATCAATTGAGAGGGGCTTGTCTGGGTTTGTGCCGTAACATCCGTACTTGTCTGTCTGCCTCTCAAGCCAAACTGGCCCTTCTGCTTTCCCCTTTTCCAACCTGATGAATATGGAAAAAGAAACAAAGAAAAACTATACATCTGCATTTTTTGAGACCATGAAAATCCCCCTTACTAGTTTTCTCCGTTTGTAGAAAGGTATACTTTTCAACTGGATTGTTAAAGAAAGTCTATTCTCTCAATAGCAGCAGCTGCTGTCAGGGCGAAACTTGAATCTGTAAGCAATACTTTTTTAGTTCTCCACTTGAAATGGACTTAAGCTCATCTGACATTTTAATAAACTGCCTTTGCTGGAAATCCAAACTCAGATATTTAAAACTATCAAGTTAAATGTGCCCTTTTTCAGGGGGGAAGGGCATGGTATGAATGTAAAACAGTTTTCTAGACAGTGCTACGTATGCCGAATCTTAGCATGTAGTTTGAAGGGACCTTAAGAATAATATTAAAATGAGGAACTTGGGACTCAGAGAGGCTAAATAATTAGGTAAGGTCATACAGTAAATTAATGGTCAAGCAGGGACAAGAACTCCTTTGTCCCTGTTTTCAGTCAGCACTTTTTTTTTTTTTCTCTGATATATTTTTATTTATTCCCGTTTGGCTTTGTTAGCGATTTAGTTTTTTTAATGGTCAAATAATTTGCATTTTGGGCTTTGAAACCCAAAGTTTAAGGCAGGTAAGTTTACTCAAGTTTAAGGCAGACACTATTAATTAATATGTCTTCTTTTTCACACGATCTGATTGGCACATGATATGATGTTACTTGAAATAAATTTCTGTCGAAGAACTCAGTGTAAGAATAGTTAGCTTTACTTGCATTTTCTATAAACAGAATGAAAATTTAAAGTACTGTAGAAGTGTGCATTTTTTAAGAGAAACAAGTTCCTGAAAACACAGTTCAGATTTGTGTTGTGAATCATAGGATAAAAGGATACTAGAAATATGCCTGCATGGTTTTTTTTGGTGGTGGTTTTTTTTTCCCCCAAACTTATGGCTCTGGGTCATGTTTGCATGTTCTTTTGTTTTCCTGGTATTCGTGTTGGGAAGACTTTAATGTTGGTTGCCAGGAACTATGTTCAGCAAATATTTCATTGCATTCCTAGGATGTACAAGGCACTATGCTGGTTGTTGTGAGCAATACAAAGATAAATGAGGCATAGAGTCTTTATTAAAATGTCTTTTTTTAAAAAGGAAACAGACTCGGAAACTGTGTATGTCTTAAAACACAGAATAACTATCTCCTAACAAATCAGCCCTTTGATTTAGAAGGCATATCTGCTTTAAAATCATTATTAGACTAACCTTATAACCAGATTTGTAACAAGACATTTATTTTTATTATGTGATGACGAATGATAAACCTTTTGCATTTGTGGTATCAGGAGTCCATCCTAGTTTGAACAATAAGCAAAAGGTCAGCAGTATTTGACGAGATTTTATATTATGAGAAGTTTGCCCAAGAAGGATTGTGGCATTCTTAGCTTTAATCTATTTTAAAAATGGCTTTATCATTGGCTAGAGGTGTGATTTGGATATTGTTGCCTGAAAGAGTTGCTTTTTTTTTTTGAGTCAGGATCTCACTTTGTTGCCCATGCTGGAGTGTAGTGGCATGATCACGGCTCACTGCAGCATTGGCTTCCTGGGCTCAGGCGGTCCTTCCACCTCAGCCTTCTGAGTATCTGGGACTACAGTTGTGTGCCACCATGCCTAGCTAATTTTTTGATTTTTTTTGTAGAGACAAAGTCTCAATGTTTTGCCCAGGCTGGTCTCGAACTCCTGGACTCAAGCAGTCCTCCCACTTTGGCCTCCCAAAGTGCCAGAATTACAGGTGTAAGCTACCATACCTGGCCAAGAGATGCAATTTGAGTCAGTCCATATTGAACTTGTGAGAAAGGAATTGACCTCGTTAACTCTGAGTTTCCTGTAAATATCTTTTTTTTTTTTTTGAGTTGGAGTCTCACTCGGTCACCCAGACTGGAGTGCAGTGGCCGCTCCCAGCCACCGCAGCCTCGACCTGCTGAGCTCCGGTGATCCTTCCGCCTCAGCCTTCCAAGTAGCTGGAACTACAGGCGCGCGCTACCACGCCCGGCTAATTTTTGATTTATTGTAGAGATGAGGTCTCGCCAAGTGCCCAGGCGA
>NW_007074574.1:243268-249616 GCF_000164805.1 Carlito syrichta | reverse complement strand
AAAAAAAAAAAAAAAAAAAAAAAATATATATATATATATATATATATCTCTCTTAAAACTTGAATATCTACCACAAACTTGATGTCTTGAACAGGTCTTATGAAGTCTGGTTTGAGAGTGAAGTAATTATCAATTGGGGGATTCTTACCTGATTGGCTTGCACTTTGCAGACTACAAGCCTTCTGCTCTCATAATGGTCCCTGCTAATGGTGACTCACTTCCCCAAAGAATGAATCAGTTTTTTCACATACGATGAACTTGGAAAATTAATTATGAACATTTTAGAGACTGGAAAGGTTTATTTAGCACAAGAACAAATGTCTGATTCCTGTTTCAGAAGTAATGAGAAAAATGAATTACGGATTTTTTTTTTCTATTTTGAGTTGGAGTGTCACTCTTTGCCCAGTGGCAGCTCATGGCCACTGCAGCCTTGACCTACTGGGCTAAGGAAATCCTGCCTCAGCCTTCCAAGTAGTTAGAACTACAGGCATGCCCCACCATGCCTGGCTAATTTTTGATTTATTGTAGAGATGAAGTCTCACCAAGTTGCCCAGGCTGGTCTTGAACCTGTGGGCTTAGGCAATCCTCTCACCTTGGCCTCCCAAAGTCCTGGGATTATAGACATGAGCCACTATGCCTGGCTGAATTATGGGTTAAAAAAAAAATAGCTTTTTTTGTGTGGAAGTTTTCAAGCAAAGTTTATTTAGAAAGTAAATGAGAGCAAGAAAGAAAGAGAAGGAGAAGATTCACCTCCCCAAGATAAGGGAGAGGGCCCCCAAATAGTTTTTTTTGAGTCAGGGTCTTTATCGCCCATGCTGGAGTGCAGTGGCACAATCACAGCTCACCACAGCCTTGACCTCCTGGGCTCAGTGATCTTCCTACCACAGCCCCCCATGTAACTGGGACTACAGGTGTATGCCACCATGCCCGGATAGTTTTTTGTAGCAACAAGGTCTCCCTATGTTATCTAGGCTGGTCTTGAACTCCTGGGTTCAAGTGATCTTCCTGCCTCGGCTTCCCAAAGTGTTGGGATTACAGGCATGAGCCACTGTGCCTGGCCAACATTGTTTTTATTTTTTATTTTTTGAATTGGAGTCTCACTCTGTCGCCCAGACTGGAGTGCAGTGGCCACTCCCGGCCACCGCAGCCTCGACCTGCTGGGCTCCGGCAATCCTTCCACCTCAGCCTTCCAAGTAGCCGGAATTATAGGGATGTGCTACCACGCCCAGCTGATTTTTTGATTTTATTGTAGAGATGAGGTCTCGCTGTCCAGGCAGGTCTCAAACCCTCCGGCTCAGGCAATCCATTCACCTCAGCCTCCTAAAGGCACGGGATTACAGGCTGAGCCCCCGAGCCCGGCTTGGTTGTTTTTTTTTTTTTTTATCACCAGTGTCACCACTATAAAGTCAATTTTTAAAAAAATTTTTGAATCGGAGTCTCACTTTGTCACCCAGACTGGAGTGCAGTGGCATGATCATGGGTACGGTAGCCTCAACCTGCTGGGCTCAGACAGTCCTTCCGTCTCAGCCTTCCAAAGTAGCTGGGGTTACAGGCACACACCACCACCCCTGGCTAATTTTTAAGTGTTCTTGTAGAGACAAGTTCTCACTATGTTGCTCAGTCTGATCTCAAACTCCTGGACTCAAGCAATCCTCTTGCCTCAGTCTCCCAAAGTGCTAGGATTACAGGCATGAGCCACATGACCAGCCTTAAAATCAATTTCATATAAGCATTTAAAAAGTATTATGCTTCATTAATGAACAATAGGTGGCTTTAATTGCTCAGTAGGTACTTATTGATAGCCATTCCCCAGCTACCCTATGGCTTATCCAAACATTACGTGCTACTCATGCTGAGAAACTTGCAATTTGACAGGAAATAAGATGTATTTGAAGGTATTGCTCAAAAGCTCAGATGAGGAATGAATAATATTTTCAACAGTTAATGACATCTTTTGACTAATGACAATTGCTGCTTTCCTGAGTGCCTGTGATGATTTAGGTACTTCCTGCCCTTATTGTATAGCCATCTTTCCCAATGCAGGCAGGGTCAGCTAGTGGATAACTTTTCCCAGCTGTCTGGTTGCCATGTTGTCTGAGCTTGGCTTTAACCTTCAAGTATTTCTTGCTTCCTATTTGTGCTGGTGGCACTTGAGCTTCTCACACAGTCCATGTTTGCCTGTCCTGCTGCTGCTAGCTGTATTTTTTTTTTTTAACATATGGGGTCTCGTTATGTTGCCCAGGCTAGAGTGCAGAAGCTATTTACAGGTGTGACTATGTAGCATACTATAGCCTCTAAACTGCTGGGTTCAAGTGATCTTCTTGCCTCAGCTTCCTGAGTAGCTGGGACTGTAGGGACATGCCAAAGTGCCTGGCTTGCTAACTCTTTTCCTTCCCTGTTTGGCTGTGCAAAGTCCAGCTACTGACTCAGTGCTGAGTAATTGCCTGTTCATTGGAGGTCCTGCCTTCTGATTCCCTGGTACCCTTGTGTCTTGATAAGTGAGGAAACTGTTGAGAGAGTGTAATATGGTTCCTTTGTTTGGCCTGGGATCCACACACCCTAGGAGGAGAGGGACTATAACTGTTTTGTGTTCTGGCCTGCAACTCACCTGCTGGTAATACTCTGCCTGCCAGCCTTCCAAAGAACATGGGAGACATTTTCAGTCTGTTTCCCCCACCTCCATATTGGTCACTATTGGACAGTGTGTGATCATTTTAGTGGCAGAGTTCAGTGCTAGATTCTAGTTTATGCACTCAAAAGTGAGGAAGCTCTCAGTTGTAGTATGAAGGTGCACATATGGGTGAGTAAATTCACTAGGGCACTCAGAAAATTTAAACTCTTCCATTCATAGGGATTTAATAAACTCAAGCAGTCACCTCCTCAGACCCACCAGCCCAGTTTCTCTGTCCCAACATTTCCCTTTCTTTTTTGCTTATGTCATTTCCCTCCTCTTCCTCCCCCAGATGCTGGGGTTTGAGCTCCCTGAAGGTAGAAACCATGTTTATTTTTGGCACCATGAGATCCTCGTTGTCTAACAGAGTTCTTGTCTCATAAGAATACTCAAAGCTGAACTTGTTCCCTGTTTGGCAAGGCTTTATTCCCAGTGGTTAAAGTTATATTAAGAGGCTGTGCGTGGTGGCTCAAGCCTGTAATCCCAGCACTTTGGGAGGCTGAGGCAAGAGTATTGACTGAGCCCAGGGGTTCGAGACCAGCCTGGGCAACTTGGTGAGATCTCTTCTCTACAATAAATCAAAAAATCAGCTGAGCGTGGTGGTACAAGCCTATAGGTCCAGCTACTTGGAAGGCTGAGGTGGAAGGATAGCCCAGCAGGTTGAGGCTGCGGTGGCCGTGAGTGTGCCACTGCACACCAGCCTGTGTGACAAAGTGAGACTCCTACTCAAAAAAAAAAAAAGTTACGAATAGCCTATGCATTATAGTTTAAAGGAATGGTACACGTGGGTTCTGGTTTTGGCCCTGCCATTGATAGAAACTTTGCTTTGGTGCTAGATTGAGTAGTCTTGGATCATATAAGTCTGGGCATATCATCATTCATCTAGAATATTTCTTAATTTGAAATACATGTCAAAACATACTCATTATATGTTTCCTAGTATTGTTACACTTTGGTGTCAATACGTCCCTAGATCACAAACTTTTGGTGTGCCGCTGCTTGTTTTTCAAACACATCTCTGTTGTCTTTTCTTTTTTCTCACCTTTCAACATTTTACCAACATGACTTTCTTGGTTCTTTCTTCCTGAGAGGTATTTTATTTTATTTTTTTGGTTTTTTTTTTGAGAGGCTGAGGTGAGTGGATTGCCTGAGCCCGCGGATTCGAGACCCACCTGGGCGACTTGGTGAGACCTCGTCTCTACAATTAAAAAAAAAAAAAAGTTAGCTGGGCATGGTAGCCTGTGCCTGTAGTTCCAGCCACTTGGAAGGCTGAGACAGGATCGCCGAAGCCCAGCAGGTTGATGCTGGGGTGGCCGTGAGTGTGCCACTGTACTCTAGCCTGGATGACAGAGTGAGACTCCAACTCAAAAAAAAGAAAACCAAAACCTTGTCCCTGGCTCTCTGCAGAGAATGGAGCCCACAGACAGTTCTGCCCTTCGCTATAACCTTCATTAAATCAGCCCCCCTCAAGTCAGACTTGGGCTTTGGTTCTTTCTTTGGAAGGCCAGCTGCAGGCTGGTGACCGCCATTGTGTGCCTCTGCCAGCCATCCGTCTCTGCCAGCGGGTTGGAAGCATCTCTTGAACCTTCCAGCCAGTTAAGAACAAGGGCAAAGGGGGATGGTCTAAGCATTGGGAGGGAGGAAGGGGAGAAAAGAGAACAACTTTTCAGTAAAGAAAATTAAGGAGAGAAAGAAATCTGAGGGATAGTAATTAAAAAAAAAAAAAAAGAAAGAAAGAAACAAGTGAGGAGCAGAAAAGGACTGGTAGGCAAAATAACCCTTTTCCTTTTTCTCTAATTTTCTTGGTTGAACAGTCTTCCTGCATTTTATCTCCTGGGTCTTTACTTTCACCCAAAGGCCTATGCACTTTGCTCTTTTTCATTTTACTTTTGGCTGATTGGGGAGTATTAGTCTTCATTACTACACTTTCTCCTCCCTTGAGCTGTAGTAGATCTACATTTTTTTCCTTTATGCTTCTCATTTTTTGGCCATGATAGTGTGTTTTAGCCTTTTGGCCGGGTCATCCATATTGGTTTTAGGGTTCAGCATTACTTCTTATGGACGTGTTTAACATCACTGGAATTAATTAGTACATTTGGTGTCAGAAAAGTCAAGACACCTGCCTCCTTACCTTGCATAAATGACAGAAATACGAATGAATTAAAAAATGTTTCTTAAAAGTCTATTATTTCACTTTATTTATTTATTTATTTTTGAGTTGAAGTCTCACTTTGTCGCCCAGACTGGAGTGCAGTGGCACGCTCCCGGCCACTGCAGCCTCGACCTGCTGGGCTCTGGCGATCCTTCCGCCTCAGCCTTCCAAGTAGCCAGAACTACAGGCGCCCGCTACCACACCCAGCTAATTTTTGACTTATTGTAGAGACGAGGTCTTGCCAAGTTGCTCGGGCGGGTCTCGAGCCCATGGGTTCTGGCAATCCACTCGCCCTGGCTTCCCAAAGCGCTGGGATTACAGGCTGAGCCACCGAGCCCAGCCTGATTATTTAACTTTAAATTGCGAAGTGGCCACTTGATTTACTCTTGGCATTAGACAGTTTGAAGGATCCATATTTTAACAGGTGATTTCTTTTTTTCTTTTTTGAGTTGAAGTCTCACTCTTCTACCCAGGCTTAAGTGCAGTGGCACGCTCATGGCCACAGCAGTCTCGACTTGCTGGGCTCAGGGGATCATTCCACCTCATCTCACAAGTAACCAAACTACTGGCACATGCCTGTAATTTTTTTTTTAATGTGTTGTAAAGATGAGGCCTTGCCATGTTGCCCAGGCTGGTCTCGAACCCATGGTCTCAGGCAATCCTCATACCTCGTCTTCCCAAAGTGCTGGGATTATAGGCATGAGCTATTGTGCCTGGCTATGATTCCATATTTTAGCAGGAAATTCCAATGTAATTTGTCAAGGATATATCCATGTTAGTGAATTGTAGCTAATTTGTCAATCTGAATTCCTTAAATACAGACCATAAATATTTATTGTTTTGTCATTTTCAGGGTATGCAAACTCTTAGTATTTTTAGTTAATTTTTGTTTTCCAGGGAAATTTTCTAACTAGCTTTTTGGAAGTTTTCTAGCAAAAAGAGTATAGCTTATCAGAAAAATGAATTTATTTTTCTCTTTTTTTTACTTTTTAGAAATTTCCTTTTTAA
The DNA here is from genome assembly GCF_000164805.1 of Carlito syrichta. NCBI lineage: Eukaryota > Metazoa > Chordata > Mammalia > Primates > Tarsiidae > Carlito > Carlito syrichta. The sequence continues at coordinate 243,785 of NW_007074574.1, read as the reverse complement.
ACATACAAATTTGTGAAACATTCCATATTTTAAAAAAAATTTCCTGAGGACCCCACTACTCCTACCAATCGACCAGTTGAATTCTCACCAGCCTTGCTGCCAGAATAGCTAAGGTACACTAGTCCTCAGACTTTACAGCCAGCCAGTAAGCTCCCTGATTTTGACCCGACTGGTTCTCCATGAGAAAAGTAAATTTCTAAGCAGGAAAAATAAATGTCTTTTAACTTTTGTTTTGTGAGGGAGTTTTTCCTTTTGAGAAAGGAGATAATCTGAATAATACATGGTCTCAAGCTTGAAGTCTGGTATATATAGATTTTTTTTTTTTGAGTTGGAGTCTCACTCTGTCGCCCAGACTGGAGTGCAGTGGCCACTCCCAGCCACTGCAGGCTCGACCTGCTGGGCTCCGGCGATCATTCCGCCTCAACCTTCCGAGTAGCCGGAATTACAGGCATGCGCTACCACGCCCAGCTGATTTTTTGATTTATTGTAGAGATGAGGTCTCGCTGCCCAGGTGGGG
>NW_007074574.1:240111-243001 GCF_000164805.1 Carlito syrichta | reverse complement strand
CAAAAAAAAAAAAAAAAAAAAAGAATTAAAGTTTTCAGTCCCTTCTCCTTTCACTTCATATGGGGATGTTTATAATTATGAGTTGGTATATTTCCCGTCTACCTCTGATCATTGGCCTGGGTGCAATCAGTTTAATAAAAGTAGACCAGGATCAGTGTAAATAAACTAACTGTGCAGAGTATCCTGTTTCTGGAGAACATGCCAGATGCAGGTGATTATGACTCATACTGATTTTGAGAGCTGAAAGAAAAAGACTAGAGCTATGATGAGTACCAAGTAATAACGGAGACTGTGCCTTGTGCAATGGTGTGAAGGTGCATCCTGTGAAGGAAATCAAAATATTTCACCCCAAAATATATTTCTTTGAGACACACACACACACACACACACACACACACACACACGCACATATATTTTGAGTTAGAGTCTCATTCTGTTGCCCAGTTTGGAGTGCAGTGGCCGCACCCAGCCACCGCAGCCTCGACCTGCTGGGCTCCGGCGATCCTTCCGCCTCAGCCTTCCAAGTAGCTGGAACTACAGGCGCGCGCTACCACGCCCGGCTAATTTTTTGATTTATTGTAGACATGAGGTCTCGCCAAGTTGCCCAGGCGCGTCTCGAACCCACGGGCTCAGGCAGTCCACTCACCTCAGCCTCCCAAGGTGCAGGATTACAGGCTGAGCCACCGAGCCTGGCTTCTTTGACTTTTTTTGAGACGGCTATCTGAGCACCAGCAAACCTAAGTGGCTCTGCAAAACTGTCTTTGGTGGCGGGGAAATTTGCATCTATAGGGAACCTGCATTAACGAAGCCAGGCCTTCCCTTGTTGGATCTAGGAAAAATGAACTGAGTCTGACACCTTAACGATCTGAAAGAAACGTTTCCCATGATTCTCTCTGAAGGCTGCTGAGGTTCATCTAATAACAAGACCCTGAAAGGGGTTTTTGACCTTTAAGCCCACATTCTTTCCTCAAGTTGGTATATAAGATTTTGTATGCCGTTGGGTAGTTGGGTCTTCATTCTGAAGGCTCCGTGTATGCACGTTAAATACATTTGTTTTTGTTTTTGTTTTTGTTTTGAGTTGGAGTCTCACTCTGTCGCCCAGACTGGAGTGCAGTGGCCGCTCCCGGCCACCACAGCCTCGACCTGCTGGGCTCCGGCGATCCTTCCGCCTCAGCCTTCCAAGTAGCCAGAATTACAGGCATGCGCTACCACGCCTGGCTCATTTTTTGATTTATTGTAGAGATGAGGTCTCACCAAGTTGCCCAGGCGGGTCTCGAACCCGCGGGCTCAGGCAATCCACTCCCTCAGCCTCCCAAAGGCGTGGGATTACAGTTAAATACATTTGTATGCCATTTCTTCTATATATGTAAGTATAATATTTCTACATATAGATTTGTACACGTATGCATATATATGCTTTTTTAAGAGACAGGGTCTGTCACCCAGGCTGAAATGTGGTGGCACAATCGTAGCTCACTATGGCCTCAAAGTCCTGGGTTGAAGCAATCCTCTTACCTCAGCCTCCTGAGTAGCTAGGACTACACGCTCTGCCACCACGCCTGACTTATTTTATTGATTATTTATTTTGTAGAGATTTTATTTTGCACAGTCTCCATTATTACTTTGCACCATAATCCTTTTGTCTTTTTCCTTCAACTCTCAAAATCAGTATGAGTCACAATCACCTGCAATTGTTGGCATGTTCCCAAGAAATAGGATAAGTTGTGCAGTTAGTTTATTTATGCTGATCCTGGTTTACTTTTATTAAGCTCGCTATGTCTCATTATGTTGCCAAGGCAGGTCTTGAACTCCTGACCTCAAGCGATCTTCCTGCCTCAGCCTCTTAAAGTGCTGCAATTAGAGGCATGAGGTACTGTGCCAGGCCCTTTTCTTCTATTAAAATGCCTGTTGAAGCTGGGTGCAGTGACTTAAGCCTGTAATCCCAGCACTTTGGGAGGCCAAGGCAAGGGGATTGCCTGAGCTCGGGGGTGGGGGTTTGGGGGGGTGGGTTTCGAGACCAGCCTGGGCAACTTGGTGAGACCTGTCTCTTCAATAAATAAAAAAATTAGCTGGGCGTGATAGTGCGCGCCTGTAGTTCCAACTACTTGGAAGGCTGAGGCAGAAGGATTGCCTGAGCCCAGCAGGTCAAGGCTGCAGTGACCATGATTGTACCACTGCACTCCAGCCTGGGGGGACAGAGTGAGACTCCAACTCAAAAAAAAAAAAAAAAAAAAAAGCCTTTTGAGAATTGTCTCTTTAGGGGGCTGAGGTCCTTAGCTTTTATACCTGTTTAGAGGCCTCAGGGTGTTCAGTTTTTTGGGAGTATGCTAATACACAGTCAAGCAGATCTGTGAATGAAAGTGGACTTAATTTTTTTCAACCCCCTGTCTGTTTTCTCCTAAATAGATAAATGTTTAGACCCAGCACTTGCGTCAAATTCCTTACAGTGAATGTTTTCGAAAAATGCATTTTACCCTGTTTGCTCTGGGAATAAAATATGTAACACATTATATTTCTCTAAATTATATAACGGGACCAAAAGAACTGGAATTATTTTTTGATAAGTGGACCCCTTGTTGTATAGGCTTCCCTCCTAGGTAAGTATTCTAGGAACCCGTTGGCATCGTGTTCTGGCTAGTGCTATTGTGAGAGGCTGTGTTCAACCTCAGTGAATTTTCTTTGGAGATTCTTTCAACACATTTGCCCATTTCATGATAGATCATTTTATGAACACACTGCTGAGCGTTCAGCACTTTTTGACCCAAAACAGCATGACCCCCGTGCCCCACCCTCCTTATTTACTCAGTCTCTCCCCAAGTGACGTTTTTTGTTTCCCTGGATGAAAAAAATTAGCCAGGTGTGTTGGTGCACACCTGTAGTCCCAGCTCCT
>NW_007074574.1:235616-239995 GCF_000164805.1 Carlito syrichta | reverse complement strand
CGTGCCACTCTGCACTCCAGCCTTGGCAACAGAGCGAGACCCTGACTAAAATAAAAGAAGAAAGTTCTCATAGAATGTATAGGCAGGATTGAAAGAGCTTGAACGAGTCAGAAGTACTGCGTTTTCATTAGATGTCCAACATAATGAGGTCAGTATGCATGTCTTGACACCTGGCTGTGATACCCTCCTCCTCTGCAATGGGTTGGAAGGGCTAGGTGATTTTGAGGACTGATGTTATGGCTTAAGCAACAAAGGTATTCAACCACCAGGTAAGTGACAAGCAGGTGTGGCAGTGACTTTGTCTGGCATATGAGCATCGCAGTAGCAGAAATAATATTAAAATACAACCCTTTTAAAGAGCTCTTACTAATTTTGAACTGCAGCTGCTTTCTGTGTGTTTGAGAAGAATTTCCCTTTGATCACAGCATGTATCAGCTGTCGGCAAAACAATATAAAGTGAAGTGGAACTTTTTTCTTATGTGCCTAGTACATTTCATAGTGTATACTTAAAACTATCACAAAATATTGTGAAAGGTAGTCTAGGCAGTTTGCTGTTTCTTATCTTTAGAACTTCTATCTGTAGTTGTTAATAATACCTTTTAGTCACCCAGCATATTTCCTACTAGGACTGTGTTTTGTAAAAATTTAACACTTTGGCTGGGCGCGGTGGCTCAGCCTGTAATCCCAGTACTTTGGGAGGCCGAGGTGAGAGGATTGCCTGAGTCTGGGAGTTCGAGACCAGCCTGGGCAACTTGGCGAGACCTCGTCTCTACATTAAATCACAAAAACTAGCCAGGTGTGGGCATGCATCTGAAGTTCCAGCTACTTGGAAGGCTGAGGCAGAAGGCTCACCTAACCTAGCAGGTCAAAGCTGCAGTGGCCGTGAGTGTGCCACTGCGCTCCAGCCTGGGTGACAAGAGTGAGACTCAAAAAAAAAAAAAAACACATTGACTTTTTTCTTGAAGTAGTTAATGTTCTCAGTTTTCTCCCAAATCAGAGAAACTGATATAGAGGTTAGACAAATTTCTCAGAGCCTCAAGGATGTCAAAGAAGGGTTAAATGGGAAATTCCAATTTCTCTCTCTGTGTGTGTGTGTGTGTGTGTGTGTATGAGAGTGTATGAGAGAGGGGGGAAATCTGTAGTTCAGTAGATTGTTTGGGAGTATGTATGCTTACACAAAATCAAATAGATCTTTGAATGAAAGTGGACTTAATTTTTTGTAACAGTTTGTTTCCTCCCGGATCGCTATATATATGGAGACATAGCATTATATGCTGATTCTTTTTTTTTTTTTTTGGTAAAGACGAGGTCTCGCCAAGTTGTCCGGGCTGGTCTCGAACCCGCAGGCTCAGGCAATCCACTCGCCTTGGCCTCCCAAAGTGTTGGGATTACAGGCTGAGCCACCGAGCCCAGTCCTATATATGCCGATTCTTTTCCAAGAATTTGTGACCTACATTCAACAATTACTTATCGAGTACCTACTGTAAGCATTTGTGAGAATACCAAGATGAGTAAGGCATTATCCCTGGTCTCAAGAGGCTTATAGTCTACTGTAGGAGATGGACAAGTACATAAATTATCTGAAACATAAGGCAAAAAGCAGGCGGATTCTATGAGTTTTAAATAGAGCACAGAGAAGAACAGAATAGGAACCTATGGAATCCTGAGAAGGGCTCCTGGATGAGATAGTACAGCGTTTTAAAGCTTTAAATGAGCATAGATACATTTTATTAAAATTGTTCCTCTTTTTATAGGTTAAAAAAGTGTGATTTCCTTTATGTTATTGAAATTTCAAAATAATTGCTGTGTCTGCTCACTATAATTTATTATCAAATAAGTTAGTTGAATGCTCTTTCAAACTGTACAAATCCCACCTTGAGCTACTATTTGTGGAATGCACTTTTTCTTTTTTTGGGTTGAGGTTAGAGTCACTCTGTTGCCCAGGCTTGCAGTGACACACTCATGGCCACCACAGCCTTCACTTGCTGGGCTCAGGTGATCCTTTCTCCTCAGCCTTCCATGTAGCTGAAACTGCAGGTGCATGCCACCATGGCTGGCTAATTTTTTTTTTTTTTTTTTAAATTGTAGAGACGAGGTCTTGCCAAGTTGCCCAGGCTGGTCTCGAACCCCAGGATTCAGGCAGTCTTCTTGCCTCCACCTCCCAAAATGCTGAGATTATAGGCATGAGCCACCACACCTGGTCAACATTTGTATTTATATCTTTTTTTTTTTTTTTTTTAGTTGGAGTCTCACTCTGTCACCCAGACTGGAGTGCATTGCCTAAATTGTCTGTCCAAAGTTATAATTGCATGTTTGCTTGCTTGGTTTATAACCAAAGCTTTTGGGCAACCACTTTTTATCAGTCATAAACACTCATAAAATAATCCTCTCGAGGAATATCTAAAAACCAAAAACTATGCTTTGAAACTCTGAGGAGTATATTTTAATTTCAATATGAAGGGCTTGGATTAGTCCAATTTTGGGTTATCTATCTTATTTTAGGGGCTGTCACAGGCTGTAATATCCCTGAAAATGTATCAAAAATTACTGATGTGCTCCTTCTACAAAATATGTGCTTTCCACTAGAATTATAAACCTTTAAAAATATGTACTACAAGCTGTACTAAATATTGACCTGTAGTAAAATTATGGCACCAAATGCTTGCCTTGCAAACCAGAGGAAACTCATTATCTTTCCTCTGGTAGGCCCTTCCTTTGTTTTCAGGCCCCAAACTCAAACAAATGCTACAAGAACTAACCACCTTATGGATGAAACAGCCATTATTGAGACAGCCTGGGAACCTGACCACCATTTTAGCAGTATTTCCTTGGCCAGTTTCACTCTGTCTTCCAAACAAATGATTTAAAATTGAATTTGGGAATTGCATTTCTTGGGTACACCGCAGATCTTTTGTTTATTCCCTGTGGTTCCTACCACAATCCTCTCATGACAGCAAGAGCTCATAGTTGCTCACTGAATGGGTGAAATGTCAGATTTTTTCATGAATAATTTAGATTATAACTGGCAATCAATATATTTAAAGTAGTTTATTCGTCATACCGTAAACCCATACACATAAAATGAAATCCTACAGCAATGTTTTTGTATCTTATGTTTTTAAAAAACCTTAATAAATTGAGGAGGAAGTCTGCTTAAAATGTCATTTTTATGTTATTTTATTGTAAGATATGGCTGTAATAGTATGTTATTTCTTAGAAAAATAATGATTGCATTTGCTGCTTATGCGTTTACATGTTTTTTGATAAAATAGCTGATGGATGCAGAATGTGTACATATACTTACATACATGTTCTGCAGAAGGGTTAATAATAAAAACACAACCATGGTTGTTTTTGATTTATTGACTGCTTTAGTTTGTGGTCGATGCCATCTGAATTTTCATGTTAGGATAGCATTTTGTGACTGAAGATACAAATTATTCCTAGTGGACTGGTGACTTCATTTAGCCTCTCATTTTTTTTTTTTTTTTAATTGTGGATACGTCTGGAGACCCATTATCTCCCACCAAACGCCCCCCTCCTCCCAGCCTTGTAAGTAATAATAACCTTTCTCACCCTAAAACAATAAAGTATCAGATGATTGCACCCTCAGAAACAAAAGATTCCCACTCTCTTTCAGAGCAGATTAGGGTTCTGATTCCACTCCCCCTGGTGAGCTGACACTCAAGAATATCTACTTTGGTTCTCTCTTTGTGAATAGAGCATTATAAAGGGTCTTTGTTATATTCTTTCACTTGTTCCAGCGGGATGTCTCCATTATTTTGGTCTGCTACTTGACACATGCAGCAGTTCTTCAATAGCACCTTGAATGGTGTTGCTTTTCCTTTGTCATGAAGCTTAAACTTCATGTAAATAATTGCTTTTGTTCAGAAACGAAACCCCACAAGCCAACTGTTTTTGACAGAGGCACTGACTCTCAGAATGTTCTTTGCTCCATGTAAAATCTGCATCAGTTCCTGATTAGATTCCTTTTTTGTCCTCATTAGTTTTCAGGTCATTTGGGTCCTGGGAATGCTTGTTTGTGGCTTCTCTAATGACCATTTTGTGTTTAATGGGTTTGCTGATAGTTTGGAGCTGTTTGGAGGTACCCTTATGACTAGAATCTTGTTCATTGTTTGGTAAAAGATGAGAGGGATTAATTGTAGGGGTATTGAATGAAGTCAGGTGACTCTGAGATGCTTCTAGTTGTTAAGGAAGGGATGAAATGGAAGAGGTTAAACACCAGGTTTCTGAAGTCATAGAGCACACTGTATTTATTCACAGTCATTGCAATAAGAGTATTATACGGGCCGGGCTCGGTGGCTCAGCCTGTAATCCCACGCTTTGGGAGGCTGAGGTGAGTGAATTGCCTGAGCCCG
>NW_007074574.1:229248-235445 GCF_000164805.1 Carlito syrichta | reverse complement strand
AATCAGCCTTCCTTCCTTCCTTCCTTCCTTCCTTCCTTCCTTCCTTCCTTCCTTCCTTCTCTTCTTTCCTTCCTTTTCTTCCTCCCTCCCTTGCATCTTTCCTTCCTTCCTCTTGGCAAATTAACAGAGCAACATTTCATTCATACTCACTCTTTCATTCAAAACCTTTTAAGTGCTCACTATAGAGAACATAAAAATTTAAAAAAGACTTCCCTTTTTTGTATGTCAGTGTCTGTTAGATAAAAGAATCGTGTATAGTCTAATGAACTTCTGCATATGAAGAATTACTGAGAAGATTAATATGTACAATTCTAGAAACTCTTGCAAAGCTGGTTCTTTGAAGTTATTGCCTCTCAATTATTTGGAAGGACACAGTTGAATAAGTTAAGAGCATGAACTTTAGGTTTATGTTTGAGTTTAAATCTTGGGTTTAAATCTTGAGTCTTTAAGTTCTCTGTACTGTGTTACTGTTGGGAAAGTTAATTAACCTTTCTAGGCCTCAAATTTTTTTTTCTTTTCTTTTTTTTTTCTTGAGTTCGGGTCTCACTTTGCTACCCAGGCTGGAGTGCAGTGGCACGCTCATGACTACCACAAAATCTACGTGCTGGGCTCAGGCAACCCTTCCGCCCAGCCTTCCAGGTAGCTGGAGCTATAGGCACACGCCACCATGCCTGGCTAATTTTTTGATTTATTGTTGAGACACGGTCTCACCAAGTTGCCCAGGCTGTTCTCGAATCCCTGGGTTCAGGCAATCTTCTTGCCTCCACCTCCCAAGTCCTGGCATTGCAGGTGTGAGCCATTGCACCCAGCTGGCCTCAGATTTTCTCCTGTGTAAAATGGGGGTACTGACACCTTCTACCTCATAGATTTGTTGATTAAATAGCTTAAATGAATTAAGAGACATAAACACTAAAAGTGTGTTAGCCATTTTGAAAAATCATCTTAACCATAATATTTGAATATCTACTTGTTTTTAAATTGGAAGATTTAGAGAGAACATATAATTTAAACTTCATCACTAAATGAATTCAAAGTCTATAGTTAAGTGATAACGCAGATGGAAATACTTAAATTGCTTAACCTCAAGATAAATCTAGTGGGAAAATTAACCACCCCCAAACAATTGACTATCTATTAGAATTTTTTAGAGCCAACTTGTGATCCTCATATGACACATGAACTTTTCTTCAATTTGGAGAACTTTAAATATTACTCAAAGTATAACCACTGCTTCAGGGTCACCAAGGTATGCTTTATTAAAATATACAATTCAGGGCCCTCTTTGCACCAACTAAGCTAGCATCACAGGGGCAGAGAGCCCAGAAGTCCACATTTTTAACACGCTTCCTTGATGATTCTTATGTACACTGGAAATTGAGAACAGTTGTTGTAGACAGGTGGCTCTCAATTTAAATGCTCATTAGAATCACTTAGGGAGTATTTGAAAGATACAGATACTTGGATCCCAGGGGCAGGGATCCCAGGGGCAGTGATCCCGATTTAATTGTTTAGAGGTGGGGCACTGAGTATTTGCATTAGCAGGTGATTATAATGTGCAGCCAGGGCTGCGAAGCAGTGACATAAGAACACAATTAATGAAGGTGATTGCTGATATAGTTTATTATGTCAGGGATATAAGCTGACCTGATATTTTTAAAAAGTCATTAAAGTTCTGGAAATGGGTAATGGTGATGGTTGTACAGATTTGTGAATACATTTAATGACACTGAACCGTACCCTTAAAATAGTTAAAATTGTAAGTTTTATGTTCTATATATTTAGAACAATAAAAAAGGATTTAAGTCCAGGTGTGGTGGCTCTTGCCTGTAATCCCAGCACTTTGGGAGGCCAAGGTGAGAGGATTGCTTGAGCCCCCGAGTTCAAGATCAGTCTGGACAACATATTGAGACCTTGTCTCTACAAAAATAATTTAAAAATTAGCTGGGTGTTATGGCGTGTCCCAGCTACTTGGGAGGCTGAAGTGGAAGGACTGCCTGAGCCCAGGAGGTTGAGGCTGTGGCAAGCCATAATCGTGCCGCTGCACTCCAGCCTGGGTGGTAGAGTGAGACCTTGACTCAAAAAAAGGGAAAAGGCTGGGCTTGGTGGCTCAGCCTGTAATCCCAGCACTTAGGGAGGCCTAGGCGAGTGGATTGCCTGAGCCTGCAGGTTCGAGAACAGCCTGGGTAACTTGGCGAGACCTTGTCTCTACAATAAATAAAAAATTAACTGGATGCGGTAGCGCACACCTGTAGTTCCAGCTACTTGGAAGGCTGAGGTGGAAGGATCGCTGGAGCCCAGCAGGTTGATGCTGGGGTGGTGGTGAATGTGCCACTGCACTCCATCCTGGGCAATGGAGTGAGTCTCCAACTCAAAAAAAAAAAAAAGGGAAAGTACTTTTTAAAAAGCCATTTCTAATTCACACATTCTGAGCCTTTATTCTTTTTCTTTTTACAGTGACAGTGTATCATGTATGCCACAGATTCCAGGGGACACTCCCCTGCTTTCCTCCAGCCTCAGAATGGAAACAGCCATCACTCGTCTGGTTATGTCCCAGGGAAGGTTGTCCCAATGCGTCCCCCTCCTCCTCCAAAGAGCCAAGCTTCAGCCAAATTTACCTCCATCAGACAAGAAGCCCGGGCAACCTTTGCATTCTCACCCGAAGAACAACAAGTCCAGAGGGAAAGCCACAAGCAGAAGAGACACAAAAATACCTTCATTTGCTTTGCTATTACTAGTTTCTCATTTTTTCTTGCACTTGCAGTCATTTTAGGAATATCCTCAAAATATGCTCCAGATGGTAAGTGTGTGCTATGCACATAGAACATAGTCTAGGAAAAGAAAGAAGGGGAGGAAGTAGTAGAATATATACGAGGGGAGACTAAAAAAAATTGTAACTTTTAGAGATAAGTTCTCGCTCTGTTGTCCAGGCTGGAGTGCAGTGGCCTAGTCAGAGCTCACTGCTCACTGCAAACTTGAACTCCTGGGTGATCCTCCCCATCTTAGCCTCCCAAACAACTATAGGTGTGTGCCCCCATGCCCAGCTATTTTTACTTTTGGCAGTCCAAAAATCATACCTGCCACAAGAATTCATTAAAGATTCTTTTTTTTTTTGAGTTGGAGTCTCACTCCTTAACCCAGGCTGGAGTGCAGTGGCATGCTCACAGCCACCCCAGCATCAACCTTCTGGACTCCAGCCGGGCGTGGTAGTGCGCATCTGTAGTTCTGGCTACTTGGAAGGCTGAGGCGGAAGGATCGCTGGAGTCCATACCCCACCCTCCTTATTCGCCCTTCCCTGGATGAAAAAGTCCTCCAAGGGCTTATTACTGAAAAGCCTGCAAAGTTATATTGGTCATTTTCTGTCTTCTGCATGCAGCCAACTGATTCTCTAGTTTGTTAAATCAGTCGCAGAGAATACAACTGATTCTCTTGTTTGTTAAATGTAGCCTAAAGATGTCCTGGGAAGGATGTGAACCTCATAAATGAGAACTGCAAACTGGGCCTCTGCCTCAGTTCAGTTCCACAGGATTCCTGGTCTTGCCTACTCTGTACCGATGGAAAAGATGCATCAACACAGTCTCTATCCCAAGGCCCACTCTTGGAATTGTTACTTACTTATGTTTTCAAACTTCCTCCCCACAAAAAAATTGGTAAATAAACAAATTCCATCTATCTGTCTAAAAATCAGAGGCTCAGGACTGTGGCAGAGAGAAGCAGACCATTACAGTCTGGGCTGGGCACCATATTTGTCTGCATTTCTTACCGTCTACAACAGACTTTTGCCAAATAGATATCTCCTTAAATAGATATAATAGTTAAGAAGCATGTTACCATTTATAAGATGTACAAACTTTTTTTTTTTGTTTCCACAAGTGCTTTAAGGAGTTTATAGATTTTAAGGTCCTGGGGTAGGTAGTGTCAATACTTCTAAGAGAATAAACCTGAAATAAGAGAGACATTAATGTCCACATCTTTATTGACCAAGCCAGTAGACTACATTATGAACTCGTTAATGTTGATTTCCATTGCATGCAGGATTGACTTCCTCTCTCCTTTTCCCAACAGAATAACCAAGTTTATTTATACTTCCCAACTAATCTGCAGTAAAGGAATGCTAGACTAGTGGGAAATCAGAGCTGAAATCTGTGGCTTTCATGGTGTTTTCATATTCCATTTAAGACACTGAACTGCTGATGTGTGGTTCCCTGAATCAACATCCTTTAGTTTCACATTTGGCAATATAAGTGCAGATCATCAGTAGAAAGATCTGCTATGCTGAAATATTTCAGGGTCAGCCTGACTGTGGTTATATTGCTGTTACATAACTGATATTACACTCACTGCTCTACAAATGGGTAGCTGGGAAGGTGGGGCTGACTGAGCTATTTTTCGGTGCTTCGTGCAGACTCTTAAGTGTGTTTTACTGGAAGGAATTAGACTGGAATTTTTGGTGATGGTTCTAATGAAGCATGCTCTTCTGGGGAATAATTAGAAACAATTAAGAGGAATTATATAACCACTGAAGTAGACTCCAGATCTCAAAAGACTGGATTTCCTTCTTTGCAAGAGGGTACAGTGCTTGTTACACCTCTATGGAGAATTCCAGCTAGACGTTTTATGCAAAGAGGAAGGTAGGTACAAGAAAAGTTTAAGAAATCATCCTCTACTTGGAAGGCTGAGGCGGAAGGATTGCCAGAGCCCAGCAGGTCGAGGCTGCGGTGGCCGGGAGCGGCCACTGCACTCCAGTCTGGGCGACAGAGTGAGACTCCAACTCAAAAAAAAAGAAATCATCCTCAGTATTAAGTCGGAACAAATTTAAGAGATTCATTGTTTCTTTGATGGATTTAAAAGATTGTTTTTAGCATAATAGTGATGATTATTGATTTATCAGAAGAATTAAATATCAACAATTATAAAACTTCTGTGAGAAAGTTTATGAAATAATTTCCAAGTACGTAACTAGCAAGACGAATTTTAACTGTAGTTACTATCACCTCAAAGAGAAAGTATAAGCCTGGGGCTACGTAAGAGCTCAGAAACAGGAATATGTTTGTATTAGTGTTATTCAAGTTCAAAATGAGGAATCAAAATTTTTTCTGTATAAAATATCTTTGTGCTTCACTGTGTCTCTCTGGTTTTCCTCATATTATTTCTCAACATGTACCTTCCACCTTAACAAAAGGGATTTCTTTGTGTGGTTCCCAAGCATATCTTGCTTATTCCTACCTTTGCTTAGTTTATTTAATTAGAGTTAGGGTCTTGCTCTGTCACCCAGGCTGGAGTGCAAAAGCATAATCATGGCTCACTGTAGCCTTGGCCTTCTGGGCTCAGACTATCCTCCTGCCTCAGATCATCAGTGTAGTCCCAAGCAGCTGGGACTTCAGATGCATGCCACAATACCCAGCTAATTTTTAAACTTTTTTTTGTAGAGATGAGATCTTGCTGTGTTGCCTAGGCTGGTCTCAAACTCCTAGGCTCAAGTAGTCCTCCCACCTTGGCCTCCCAAAGTGCTGGGATTGCAGGCATGAGCCACCATGCCTGGCCTAGCTTAGTTTAAATACGATGACAGACACCTTGCTATTTTTAACTTAGCAACTGAATGGACTTGGTTAGCAAGGGATAGTTGCATTACTATTATTCTTTTTATTTTTATTTATTTTTTTCCCACTATCTGGCAAACAGTCAACTCAGCAGAACCATAGAGGAACTGGATTCTTTTTAAACATTTTTTTTTTCCAAGACAGAGTCTCACTCTGTCGCCCAGTCTGGAGTGCAGTAACATGCTCACTGCCACTGCAGCTTCAACCTGCTGGGCTCAGGTGATCCTTCCGCCTCAACCTTCCAAGTAGCGGTAACTATAGGCATGCACTACGATGCCAAGCTAATTTTTTTTATTTATTGTAGAGATGAGGTCTCGCCAAGTTGCCCAGGCTGGTCTCGTACCCATAGGCTCAGGCAGTCCTCTCACCTCGGCCTCCCAAAGTGCTGGGATTATAGGCATGAACCAGCATGCCCTGCCTAAAGATTTTTAAAATGAAGCTGGGCTCGGTGACTCAGCCTGTAATCCCACGCCTTTGGGAGGCTGAGGTGAGTGAATTGTCTGAGCCCGCGTGTTCGAGACCCGCCTGGGCAACTTGGCGAGACCTTATCTCTACAATAAATCAAAAATTAGCCGGGTGTGGTAGCGCACGCCTGTAGTT